>NW_006408523.1:19785970-19805284 GCF_000296735.1 Chrysochloris asiatica | reverse complement strand
TATTATTTATGTGGTGGATTACATTGATTGTTTTTCTAATGTTGAGCCATCCTTGCATCCCTTTTTTGAAACCCACTTGGTCATGATGTATTATTTTTTTGATGTGGTGCTGGATTCTGTTGAGAATTTTTACATCTATGCTCATGAGGGATATTGGTCTATAGTTTTCTTTCTTAGTGATGTCCTTCCCTGGTTTTGGTATGAGGGTTACGCTTGCTTCATAAAAAAATATTAGGAAGTTTTCCATCCCCTTCTATATTCTGGAATAATTTGAGTAGAATTGGTGACAGCTCTTCCCTGTATGTTTGGTAAACCTCACCAGTGAAGCTGTCTGTGCCTGGTCTTCTTTTGGTTGGGAGTTTTTTGATGACCTGATCAATTTCTTCTTTTGTTATGGGTCTGTTCAAGTTTTCTACTTCACTCTGTTTAAGTTTTCATAGGTCGTGTTTTTCTAAAAATGCATCCATCTCTTCTAATTTTTCGAATTTGTTGGGGTACAAATCCTCATAGTATTCTGTTAGCTGTGACATCACTGGCTGGTATCATTTCTAATGCAAGTTATTTGTATCTTCTCCCTCTTTTCTTTGGTTAGGTTTACCAGTGATTTGTCAAATTCATTAATCCCTTCAAAGAACCATCTTGTTGTCCTGTTGATTCTTTCTACAGTTTTTCTGTTTTCCATCTCATTTATTTCTGCTCTTATCTTTATTATTTCTTTTCTTTTAGTGATTGTAGTTCCCTCTGTTGGTCCATTTCTAATTGTTGGAGATGCTGTGTTAATGTGTTAATTTTGGTTCTTTCTTCATTTTGGATGTAAGTTGTGAAGTATTAACTTTCTTTGGGGTTACCTTATATTCTATTAACTTTTCTCTCCATTTAAGACACTCTATTGTATCCTGTAATCTACCTGACATCCTCACCACCTGGATCTCTGTTCCTACATTTATCCCTTCTTTGACATTAATATTATTTTGATCTTAGGTTGACCTCCCAGCGCCTTTGAATTCATTGTTGTAGTTTTTTTCTGTTCTGAACTCTGCTATCTGTTGACTGAGTTCCAGGTGGTGTTGCCACGCCTGTCAATCTCTGGTTGTTGTCTGTTCTTGTTGGGTTTCAGTCCAAAGAGCTCCCTGTAGGATGTCTTGAAGTGCTGTATTGGTTTTGACAAAATCTCTTAGATTCTGTTTATCCTGAAATGTTTTGATTGCACCATCATATTTGATTGACAGTTTTGATGGATAGACGATTCTTGGTTGGCAGTTTTTTCTTTTAGGATTTTGTATGTCTCCCCCTTGCCTTCTTGCCAGTGTGGTTTCTGCTGAGAAGTCAGAGCATAATCTGATTTGGTTGCCTTTGTAAGTTACACTTCTGTTTTTCCCTGGCCACTTTTATGATTCTCTCCTTGTCTTTGATTTTGAGGAGCTTGATTATTAAATGTTCTGCTGACTTTCTTTTTGGGGTCTATCCTTCCTGGGTTATATTTGGTTTCTTAAATGTTTATCTTCTCATCTTTCAAGATGTTAGGGAAATTTTCTTCCAGAAGCTCTTCAACTATCTCCTCTGTGGACTTCTCTGATTCTTCCTGTTCCCGAATGCCAATAATTCTGAAGTTGTTCCTCTTCATGTTATCCAGCACGAATCTTAGACTCTGTTCAGATTTTTTAATCTTTTTTTCTGCTTGATCTTGTATCTTAACAACATTGAGAAGTTTGTCTTCCAGCTCACTAGTTCTTTTCTGTTCCTTTCCACTTTCAGTGTGTTGTCCATTTCTGATTTTTTATTATTAATCATCTGGACCCCTTTTTACAGGTTTTTAATTTTTTCCAATGTTGTATCAATCTTGTTTGATTACTTTTGTAGTATTTTCCTGACTTCTTCCTTGTTTTCTTCCACCCCTTTTTGGAGCATTTGAATTTGTTTCCATATCATTCTTCTGAATTCCTTCTCAGGCAAATCCAAAACCTACTCTTCTTCTTCTGGAGAGCTTTTGTCTGTCTCCAGTTCATTTGTCTCAGCTATTCTTTTCTGTTTTTGGAAATCTTTTGAGCTCTCTTATTGTGTTTTGTTTGCCATCTCCAGTAATTAATTATGTGGGTTTTTTAATGCTTAAATGGATATTTGTTATTGTGTTAGTAAGCTTACTGGGTGTCTCCTGATGGATATGATCAGGATATAGGCTTCCCTTTTAATACTTAGCAGCTGTTATTGGCTCTTGTCTTAATGGTGGAATATTATGGGGTATGTTTGTAACTTGGCTATATGGCCACAATAGCTGTCTCTTCTTGGGTAACTTGGCTATATGGCCACAATAGCTGTCTCTTCTTGGGTAACGTAGGGAGAAAAAGCTCCCATCTCCAGGAAAAATGTGTGATCCAAAGGACCAAAAGCCAAAGCAATATAAAAGCAGAGACAAAAGCCACCACTTTGAAACAAAAATAAAACTCTGGCCAACTGTCCAGTCGCCTTGCTACATAAACAGTGTGTGTGTACTCTCCAGCAGTGGGTGGGGGTGTCCACTCCGTCAAGCCCCTCCTCTAGTCACCACCATAGAGGTATGCAGATAGATATTGAGAAATTAATGGGAGAAATATTGTCTACTGTTTTTGTCTCTGAAGGTCAGTTAGGTAGCTGCATGTACACAGCGTAATTCTCGAGATAGTTGTGTCCTTTTATATGTGGATTTATAGATTGTTCATATAGTTTGTCTGTCAGGCCAGACCAGGTTTTTTCTTGTTGGATAGGCCAGAGTAAAAGGTCTTGAACAAATTAATTTTAGGTCTGCAACCCCGAGGCTGATATCATAAGTAGCTATCAAGCACTTTCTCTGTGCACTGTGTGAAAACTGTGGGCTCAGCAATGTTGGGTGCTCAGTGAAAACTGTGGGCTCACCTGAAGGCATCTGGGCTGTGCAAAGAAGGTGTGACAGGGAAGAAAAGGAAAATATGTTTTGAATCCCCCCCACCTCCTTTTGCAAATATCACTGCACTACTTTTAGCACCAGTTTCCTATGATGGTCTGGCTGTACCCCAACCTCTGAACTCCACCCGGGTGGGGTGGCCACAGAGGGAATCCCATTTAGCGTGATTCCTACTCGCAGTATTTTCCTTTATATCGTGATTTTCCATTTGCACATGTGGGAAATGGACGCTCTGTGCCTTATGCTAGATGCAGAGCTCTGGTGTTGTTCTGTGAGTGTCCCTTCTCTGGGCTTTCAATCCCTCCCCAATGGAGCCTTTTCTACCTGGCTGTCTTTGCCACCACCAAAAACAGAACTCCCAAGGCTGTAAATCTTTACTGGAGCAGAAATTCTCATCTTTCTCCTGCAGAACAGCTGGTAGTTTTGAACTGCTGACCATTTTGTTGGACTGCTGACATATTGTCAGGAGGGACCAGTTGCTGGAGCAGGATATCATGTTTGGTAAGGTGGAGGGTCAGAGAAAAAGAGGAAGACCCCAGTGAGATGGATTGGCCAAGTGGCAGCATCATTGCACTCAAGCTGGCAACAATTGTGAGGTTGGCCCAGGACCAGGCAGTGTTTCATTCTGTTGTGCATAGGGTCACTATGAATCGGTACCAACTCGATGGCACCCAACAACAACATAATTGAATATATTTATGAAGTATATGTTATGTGTATGTTATACGTGAAAACACACAGAAAGAGCTTATGCTTATCCATGGATTCTGCATTTGCAAATTGTCTTAGCTTTAAAAATTTACTTGTAACACTAAAACCAATAATTGGGAAACTTCTGAAGTCAATTATGGTCATGCGCACGTATACAACAGGAGAAATCATGCACCATTCTAGTTCAGTACTTAGAAATTCAGTGTCAGAGTATTTTAAAAGTCACCAACATGTTGTTGTTGTTGTTGTTGTTCAGTGCCGTCAAGTTGGTTCCGACCCTGTATAGGGTTTCCAAGGAGCGGTTGGTGAACTTGAACCGCCAACCTTGTGGCTCAAATAGACTTTGTAGTCCAGCGCATTAACCCACAGTTTCATACCGGGACTCCTATAGGAAATGTAACGTACTGTAAATAATGAAATCTGACTATGTAAACCAGTGATTACATTGAATATAATCACTTTAAAAAAATGTCCATTTTTACTTATTTTTCTAAGTACAAATATAGTATATAACTACACAAAATATCCACCTATCATTTTTTATCTATCATCTACGTCTACATCCTACTGCTCTGAGGTATATGGAATTATTAATTTATCAAAGACTGCTCCCTTATCATTTATTAGCAAGGAAGAGCATTGAATGAATCTAAACTACAAAGTAAAGGTCCTGAGGGCTTGCAGAGTTGTGGATAAGCTAGCAGAGTAGAAAGCATATTGAATCAGAAATCCTGAGTACCTAACCTGCTCTAGGAAGCTATGGCTCCGGTTTCTCTTCAGCCAATGATGGTACGAATACCTCTTATATATTGGTTATGTGCATTACAGAGAACATTAGTTAAGACATTAACATATTAGTGCTGCTCCTATAAATCATAGTCTGCCTTTATTTTATCAAGATCTCATTCACATTCATATCTCTGTGTCATATAGCATAGTGGACACTGAGGAGAATTTATGTGGCATCATTCCTGCCTTAAAGCAATCATTATCTCGTGGGAGAAATTCAACTTCTCTACACCTCAACATGGAGTTAATGGATACATACACAGTGTAAGTAAACAAGACAGACTAGGTGCTTAAAGGAAGGAGTTGGTACTTTTATTTCTTGTACTTTAATGCAAATTACAATTTACATTGACTATTAATGTGGCCTGACACAATACATAGTATTTTCAATAACCTCATATGCATGTGAAAGCTGTACAGTAAATAAGGAATACCTTAGAAGAATTGATGCATTTGAGTTATGGTGTTGGAGGAGAATATTAAAAGTGCCATGAGCTGCCAAAAGAACAAACAGATCTGTGTTGGAAGAAGTGCAGCCAGAGTGCTCCTTGGAGGCCAAGATGGCCAAACTTTGTCTCTCATACTTTGGACATATTGTCAGGAGGGACTAGTCGCTGGGGAAGAACATCATGTTTGGTAGGGTGGAGGGTCAGAGAAAAAGAGGAAGACCCCCAACGAGATGGATTAGCCAAGTGGCAGCATCGATGGACTCAAACGTGGCAACAATAGTGAGGTTGGCCCAAGATCGGACAGTGTTTCGTTCTGCTGTGTATAGGGTCACTATGAGTCAGTATCAACTCGATGGCACCTAAGAATAACAACAACAATTAATGTGGCATTGTAGGATCACCACTGGACTGCTGACAACAAAGTTGGCAGTTCAAACCCACCAGTTGTTCCTTGGAAACCCTGTGCAGGGTCACTATGAGTCCAAAACTGACTCAATAGCATTTAGCAAAAATAACAACAAATTATTATTATAAGGAGTCCTGTCCACACTGTAGGATAAGCACTGGACTGCTAACTACAAGGTCAGTAGTTCAAACCCATTAGCTGCTCCTCTAAAGATTTACAAACTTGGAAACCCTATATAGGGTTGCTATGAGTCAGACGCCACATGCGCCGAGTACAGCTGTTCCATAGGGTGTTCAAGTTCATGACCTTCCATAAGCAGAGTCCCAGGCCTGACTTTGAACATGTCTCTAGGTAGCTTTGAACTCCTAACCTTTAGACTAGTGACCAAGCATTACCTAAGGACTCCAAGGCATAATAATGACATATCTAATTGAACAATGGGGCACTGCACTGCAAATCACTAGGTCTATGGTTCAAGCCTGCCAGCCACTTTGCAGGAGAAAAATAGGCTTTCTGCTCCCACAAAGATGTAAATCCTCAGAAACCTTCTCCAGGGTCACTATGATTTGTTACTGACTCAATAGCACATAACAACTGAAGAATACAAATGAAATTTGGAATGTTGGGTGCAACTATGATAAGATAACTCTAAGTGAGATTTTCTATGGACGTGTAGTTTTATTCATTGCATATTTTTTAACTGATTCTCAAAGGGTGTGGCTAGGTGCCTGTTTAAAAAATTTACGGTGGAATAAAATCCAAAAAACTCAAGATTGTTTATAATAGCTAAAAGTTAATATTGAGCAAGCATGTCTTATCACTATGTATTAAAATATCAAGTGGGCTAACTGAAATTATTCCAAAGGATTGAACTGAACATGTTTGAGGAAACAGAATCTCTGGTGAAGGAATTATTCAACTGTACTGTGAGGTGGTGCTGTAGGATCAGCACTGAATTCTAACCACAAGGTTGGCAGTGCAAACTCACCAGTCATTCCTTGGAAATCATATAGAGGGTCGCTATGAGTTAGAACCATCTCAGTGGCACTTAAAAACAACAACACTATGAGCTCTAGGTAATTTCACACAACACACCAAAGAGGAAGTGAAAGTATCTAGAGGTTAGTGTCATGACCAAACTATGTGCTGTGTTAACAGGTGACCCAGAACAAATGTAGAGAGTACTGAGTGTGATGCTATGTTTCCCAGAATGCATTTTTGGTGAACTGGAATTGCTCAAATTTCTGAGAATATGGACTATAAAATTGATTATGTTTTTGCAACTTAGTCCATCTGTAAGCAATGTGCATGAAATATGTTTTGTTAAAATAAAGGAAATTGAATTCAAAGTGCACACTAAAAATTATCCTATCAGCATACACACCAACCTGGAAAATTTGGTGCAGTCATTTCCTTTATTTTATTTTTTAACATTTCTCTGTCTAATGGAACATTTATCCTATTTATCAATCTGCTTGCCAGTGCTATAACTTGGTCTTACTTTGATTTAGTTGGCAGATAAGGTAGAAGACAGATATCATTTCAATGGGTTGCATGCATTAGAATTAAATATACTTGAGAAACAATAAATGACACAATTATTTTTAAAAGACTAAGATCAAAAATGATGATCAACCAGATCGACGATCAACCAGATACTGAAAGTGCCATGGGCTGCCTAAAGAACCAATAAATCCATTTTGGAAGAAGTGCAACCAGAGTGCTCCTTGGAGGCCAGGATGGCCAAACTTCGTGTCTCATACTTCAGACATATTGTCAGGAGGGGCCAGTCACTAGAGAAGGATATCATGTTTGGTAAGGTAGAGGGACAAAGAAAAAAGAGGAAGACCCCCAACAAGATGGGTTGGCCAAGTGGCAGCATCAGTGGACTCAAGTGTGGCAACGATAGTGAGGTTGGCGCAGGATCTGGCAGAGTTCCCTATGAGTCAGTACCGACTCAATGACACCTAACAACAACAACAAAGTCTTTTCTGTATTGATTTCCCCCTCTTTAAGTAAGTAGTTATATAGGAGAATAGTTTTTAAGTTTCCAAGTAGTTTTATTTTACACTCTAAATTTTTCTTATTAATTTTTTTTGTTTTTATTGTATTGTTATTAAAATATAGGTAACACAACATTTGCCAATTCAAAATTCCATCATCTTCTCATTCCATTTTTCCAAAAATATTATGAATGACCTTATGATAGAAAAATTAAAATAACATAAATTTGTCATCATACTATTTACACATCATCTTCTGTCATGTTATTCTTCAAATATGGAATCCGTTTTTTATTCTTTATCTTTGCTTTCCCTGTATTGTATTTAGCTTTCTTTTTTAAGCACCTATAATATTTAGATGTGGATACTCTGGAGTCCTGGTGGGTATGGTGCTGTGGGTTAATGTGCCAGACTGAAAATCCTTTTGAACTGCAAGGTTGGCAGTTCAATCTCACCACCTGCTCCTTGGAAACCCTATACAGGGACGTTAAGTAATCAACAGTACTTAACAACAACAGCAACAACCCTGTTGTTGGTGTCCTGGTGTGGTGCTACAGGTTAATGCTCTGGACTACAAGGTTAGCTTGTAAGATAGGTGGTTCAAGCTCACCAGCCACTCCTTAGAAACCCTATACAAAGCTGCTATGGGTCAGAATTGACTTGATGGCACTTAACAACAACTACAACAACCCTATTGCTATTTCTACTATGGGTCACATAGACACTTCCTTTTTTATTTTAATTCTTCCTATATCTAACTGTCAAAGCACACACAAATAACTTTTGAATGTCACTTATGGAAGAAAGAAAATGGATATCATAAAAAAGAATAACTACATTTGACAGGGCCCAGTTACTTCACCAATGAATAATAAATGTGTGTAGACAACAGAAACACCTGATAGAAAAACATCTGTAGTATAATAAAAGGAAACATCTTGTTCTAATAAAAAGTATCTCAGGTTAGATATTGTAGTCTAAGCTGTATCATCATTGCTTTTGCTATAATTGTGCTCACTGTCTTTTCTGTGTACTTTTTATTGTGAAGGTTTACAAACATCATCAGTAGCACATTCAACATATTATACTCTCCATATCATTACAGTGATTGCAATTCACTCCATGTACCATAGATTAACAGTATTTACCTTTATCCACTTAATTTTTTTTCCCCTTCTTTTTCCCCCACTGTGTAACCATCAGCGAATGTTTCATTTAGCAAGAAAATCTTAACTTTTTACAACAGTGGTCTTATGCAATATTTGTTCTTTTGTGACTAGCTAATTTCAGCATAGGAGTCCTGGTGTGGCACTGTGGGTTATTACGCTGGACTGCAAAGTCGCTTTGAACCACAAGGTTGACAGTTCATACTCACCATCTGCTCCTCAGAAACCCTATACAGACAGGGTCGTTATGTGTCTTAATCAAATCAACAGCACTTAACAACAACAATTTTAGCATAATGTTCTTTGTTCCACATAATTCTTTTAAATTGAGTTAATTATATTTGTGGGATTCTATTCTTTATATTTCTGTTGTAAATGTGTGGTAAATAGTTCTGATTTTCTTGTTTTTTATTTTGGTGTGAAGTTGTATTCATTTTCTTTGAGATTACTCTATCATTTATTACAATTTCCTCCCATTTATAAAAGTATTTTTATTTTGAAATCTACCTGACTTCCTCATCATTTGGAAATTCTGTACCTACACTGTTCCCTCTTTTTACTTTGTAGTTGACTTCATGGTAAATTATCTCTGGTTACCTATATTCAGTCTTGATGGTTTGTTTTACATTAACTACTTCTGTATCTGAATTGGTGCTGTGGGCTGGTGTGCTGGGCTACAAAGTCAGTTTGAATTGCAAGGTTGGCTTACAACCGCACCTTGGAAACCCTGTACAGTGTTACTATGTGTCGGAACCGACTTGAATGCACTAACAACAACAAATGTGGCAATAATAGTAATGACAGCAATAGTATTATTTAACACCTCTGAGTCGAAACCAACTTAACAACCCTTAACAACAACAGCAAGAACAAACATATATAGCATAGTTATGTTACATAATTTACACAATAAACTTATAGTAATCAGGTGTCAGTTTGTATTCCACAGACATTTTACCATCTGTCTCCTTACAAGCCTTCTGTTAACCAACCTCTCTGTAATGTTATTAAATAATAATGGATGAAGAGTAATGAACTAAGAATTTGAAATAATATACCAAAGGCAATATTTAAAAGGTAAACAAATTTTAAAATATTAATACATTTTTTTAATGTAGCTCAACTTTTTAAGGGACATTTAATTTTTAAGTCATTGAATAACAGACTACTTCTTAAACTCTGTAATACATAGGTAGGTATATAATACACTTACGCCTACAATATAATTCAGACATTTTTTTCAACCTCTGCTAATTCTAGACTCACTTTCATTGCAAAGAATATTTATTGCACACCCTGAAAAGAAGCAGAGTTACCGATTTTCCTCCTTCTTTGATAATATTTATTTATTCTGAAGTACAGCTTATCTATCAATTAAATCTGGCCCAATGGTTGAGCTGCTAGTTTCAACTTAATTCCTTCATTTGTTCCCCTTTTATTCAAGCAAAGCGCTATTTAAAATTTATGACTTCTTTGCTCTCCCTCAAGCCTAAACTTCTTAGAAAATAAATGAGGCTGTAAGACCCTATTTAGTCCCCCTTAGTCTTGTTGATTTTGGAGGGGGATTTGCATCTTGTCAGTCATTCACAGAGCTACTCCCTGAGGTCACCAGTCTCCCCTGCTCTGGCTGAATCAGTGTTTTTCTTTTGGAGAGACTTGTTTTCATAGGAAGCTTGATATTAGAATGGCCGCCTAATTTGATTCACCAGAATCAGCTTCTACAGAACCATGAGAGATGGAAATTCATACTCCACGTTGGCAGCAGTGAGATCATTTGGAGAATAATGGAACTGGGACTAGGGTTCTGAAAACTTCCCTCAGTTGTAATTTATCTGCTAAGGCCCCAGTGCCATTGCGCCTGGATGCATGTGTTGAACCATGGTGCCAGTTTAACCCCATGTAACTGTATCCCTTGGAATCGTTTCTGATGTAGACAATTATTAATGTTGGTTGTTGTTGTTCAGTGCCATCGAGTCCGTACCAACTCATAGTAACCCTGTATGGGGTTTCAAGGAGTGACTGGTGGGTTTGACTCTCTGACCCTGTGGTTGGCAGTTTAGTGCTTATCCTACAGAGCCATGCCAGGATCCCAAATATTAATATAGGGTCTGTTTAAATTTTTGTGGACAGAGAAGATATACAATGTTAGAATCCTTGGCTAACAAGGGATACTGCCAAATGATAAAATATTAATTCTATTACTTTGTATGCAGATATGTGAGAACTAGAAACAATTAGCCTGACTCTAATTGCTTCTTAGATGAATACAATTATGATGTTACACTCATTCTGTCTCTATTCTCAGTATAAAATAACATCCATATAAGACAGTCAGAAATTTCATTTAAAAGTAAACCTTACCAATGTGAAATATATTAAGGCAATAAAAACCAAGAGATTAAACTTTCATAAACAGTAAGAGCTCATTGTTTTGTAAATGAGTGTATAATAATATCTTTGCAGCTCAAATGAAACCATAAAACTGACTGAGGGCCTCACTTTTTTTCCGCAAACTTTTGATTTATCTTTTTAATCTGTTCTTAGCATTGTATAGCAATTAAGCATTGAAAATGGGCTCTAGTCTTCTTACCACATTGCTCTTCTCCCATTTCACTTCTGTCATTTCTTTTATAATGACAAGCAATTTAGAGGAACAAGAAACAATTAGAAGGCAAGGAGCTCCTGCTGTTACAGGTGTTTTCTACTAATGAATAAAAATGACTGGAATTATAGAAAGGTGAGATTTAAGGAAAGATCTCTTCTGGGGGTTAGAGATTTAAAGATCTGGGAACAAAACTCAGAAATTAAGCACAGCTTCTCAAGTAAACTTTATATCAGGGAGTTTGATAAAATATGGCTTAATTGAAAATGCCTCTGTAGTAGGTTGACCAAGTGAAATTGCTCTTCTCTTGTCTTAGGTGTCAAAGTTCAAGCACACATCAGAATCTGCTGTAAAGCTTGTGGAAGCCTATATTGATGGGCCCCATCCTAGAGCACTTAATTCAGTTGGCATGGAAGGAAGCCAAGACCTTTGTATTTCTAACAGCTTCCCTCCCAAGTCATCCTGACACTGGTGATACTGGGATCAGGCTTGGAGAACCACCATTCTAATAGAAGAAAATGATGTTTATGTTATCTCTATCTACTTTTACTGAAGGAAATCTTTAAATGTTTGATTATTTGACACAGATACAAGGTTGTTGTTTTTATTATTAAGTGCCATGTAGTCAGTTCTAACTCATGGCGCCTTGTATAGGGTTTCCAGGCTGTAAATGTTTGCAGGAGCAGACAGCTTCATCATTCTCCCGAGGAGTGATGGGTGGACTCGAATCTCCGACCTTGTGGTTAGCAGCCCAGTTTCTATCCTACAGCACCACCAGTCCTTGATACATGGTTGTCTTTGCTAAGTGCCATAGTGACCTTGTATAGGGTTTCTGAGGGGCAGCTGGTGAGTTTGAACCACTGACCTGTTGTTCAAACTGGCCTTGCAATCTAGTGCATTAAACCTTCAACACTACTCCAGGACTCCTGATACATTGTAGACTCAGATAATAATACACTCCTTTGGGGTAAATAGATATACAGCTGATCAAATAAACTCACTTAATACTAAAATTATACTAGAAACCCAAGAATGTTTCTGTTCCAATTCAATGTTCTGCTAGGTTCAATAAGCTGTGTCCATTGAAAAGAAGTTTCTGGACCATTGGTCATCCCTCTAAAGGCAACAGTTTAAAGAATTATAATTTTACTCTAAGTCTCACTTAATGGAAGACAGATGGGTGATTCAGACAGTATGGTCGTTATGAAATTACATGGGCCACTAAGTGTCTGTATCACACAACAGGGGCCACACAGTTTCTTGGTAATAAAACTTCAGTTCCAAATGTTAATAATTTGTTCAGCAAAGTCTCAATAATTTTAGGTTTACAAGGTAATAATCTTTATAGCTTTATCTATATATGGTAAAATAACTTTTTTTTTTTTTTAATTAGAACCTTTTTCATCCTATTCTTCTGTAAACTTATTCAAAATGTGTTTCTGGTACAACTCACTCTTGGACTATTCTTTATTCCATTCATGGATAAGAAAAGAAGAAGGAGGGTGTGGCTTAGTTTGCTGGTTTAACAGGGACACAGAAACTAAGGGCACAGTATGTAAATTTTCAAGGATTATTATGCAATGTAGACAATTGACCCTATATATGGTTTCCAAGGAGTAGCTGGTAGGTTTGACTGCTAACCTTGTTGTTAGTTAGCAGTCCAGAGCTTACCTTACAGTACCACATCAGAATTGTAGGGAGCCAAAAATTGAAACATCAATATCAGTTAGGAGCTATTTTCAGTGATGCAGGTAAGAGATGAGGTAGGTGCCAAACAGGGTGATATCTATAGAGCTGGTGAAGAGTGGATTCTGTAATGTTGTGAAAGTAACAACACCCATCTTGACAGGATAGGATAGAGACTGTGGAAGAAAAGTGATAGGAGAAAGTAGACTCATTTATTAAAAAATAAATATGAATTGTATTGGTTACTTTTGGTCCTGCAAGTCTTATTTTTTAAAAGATTTTATTGTGAATTGAGTGATAGTTTAGATGGGAGAACATTGGCATTACACCATCGTTTCATTGAAATGATTACAATCTCCTCTGTGCCTCATCATTCAACAGTATTTGCTTCCATTCTGTTTTTTTTTTTTTTTTTTTGTGTGTGGTGAGTGTACACAGAAACACTCAGGAATATATAATAATTTAAACAACCAACGAGCACATTCTGTAAGCTTGCCTTGTAGCCACCAGTACCCAGTCCCTCTCTTTCCATGAGTCCGGAGTCCTCAGTCTTCAGCCCTGCAAGTCTTTTAAAATGTTATTACTCTTCTGACTATTCTATAGACACACTTCCTTCTGCTACCCGTCTTTCACAATTACATACACTGGATTCTCACCCTAATCAGATGGCTTATTCCCTGGCCTATATAAAATAGATACATTTCCCAGAAGCAGCTACTATATACCCTTTGATTTGTAATATTGGGAATCTGAATGAAGGTACATTTATAAGCTATGATTAACCTATGGCCTTCAAGTTGGTTCTAACTCATAAACAGAGAAGAATTTCCCCATAGGGTTTGTAAAAGCTTCAGTCTTTGTGGTGCTGTAGGATAAGCACTGGACTGTAAAGTTGGTTTGAGCTGCACCGTCAGTGATTCAAACTCACCAGATGCTCCTCAGAAGCCCTAGATAGGGTTGCTATGAGTTGGAACCACTCAGTGCCACTTACCAACAACAAAAATGGTCTTTATAGAAGCTGACTGTTGCATCTTTCTCTTGGAGAGCTGCTGGCGAGATTCAGCTGCCAGTTTGGGGTTAGCAGCATGCACTTTAACCACTGGGTAACCAGGGCTTTTTATAGCGTGATTAGTGGGTTAAATTGCTTCATTTCAATTGTGACTGTCTTTAAATTCAATTTGTAGCCCTAAAGGCTCTTGTTACAAATCTTATGATTTTAAGGGGCACAACAATGCAAAATGTAACTGTCTTTGGCTCTCACCAACTTTGGAATACAATTAAGAGCACCTTGGCATTGATAGCTCTTATTTTACAGGCAAGTATCTGCTCCTAAGAGACGCTATGTCATTAATCTCCATTGCACTCTCCCGGGTCCAATCTGAATGTGCAAACTGCTCTACTCCACTAGCACTGCTTTGGTGCGTCTTTTTGGAGCCTTATGGCGGCTCCTGCAGCCCACAGACTCTGTGAGAAATCCACTTGGTTATCATAATTCTGTACCCTGGACTTCCGGGTGCTAAACACTCCTTAGAAATCAAATGGAGTTTCATTCCCTTGGTTGTTACTGTGCTGGGGACATTGTTTGTAGTTGGCCAGTGAGAACAGCCTTCTTTCTAACTTTGTTGTTATGTTGTAAGCTGCTTAGACTCGTGGCAACACCATGTAAACACAATAAAACGTTGTCTGGTCCTGTACCATCCTCACAATCATCCATGGACCTGATTCCATTGTTGCAATCACCTTATAGTTTAAGTGCTTTCCAACCTAGAGGTTCATCATTTTGCATTATGTCAGACAGTTTTCTGTTGTGATTCATAACTTTTTCATTGGCTGATTTTCATAAGTAGGCTTTTCTCACAAATCTGCTTAGGTCTGGAAGCTCCACTAAAACCTATCCACCATAAGTGACCCTGCTGGTATTTGATGGTCTGGGCGTTACATCAACACACAAGGTATGTCAAACTGACAGACGAGTGCTAATGTCTTAACTTTTAGGCGTACTTTTACAGCTGGGCCCCAGAGGAGCTCCTATTCTTCATAAAATAATACTCTGCACTCTCTCCCTTCTCCATACAAAAAGATTCCCTCAACTTTTACTTAGGTCTATTTCTCTTAACTTAACTCATATCTCCTCATGGGGCCAGTCTCAGTGTTGGAATATACTCTACCTCTGAATTCTTGGCTTTTCCCAGATACTTTTGCACAAGACTTTGTTTTTTAAGACTAGCTCTCTGGCTCCATCTTTCTCCAAGTTTATGATCTCAGGCTTGTGGGGCCGCCATGTTTTCATTAGACAAAACCAAACTCTGGACTTGTGTAGGCACAGCTGACACAGAGCATGTCTATATTTTGTCTTATGAAAAGACCATCATGTGATGATAGATTCAGACTATGTGGGGATAATTCATAGTTTTTGATAGTCTACTGAATGCTACATTGACGTGGTTATTGTATTATTTTTCCTGAAGATTTTTAGCACTTTTTCCGAATTAACAGGGCATCCCGGTCTTTGAGCTACTGATTGACCTGAGCGTTCACCTAGACCAACGTGGGATAATACAGGTGCAGATTTGTGACAATAGGAAAGTAACTTGAAAGGGGTCCAGTCCTGGCATCAATGTTGATTTCTTTTGAATGGGACTATTGTTTGTTTGTTGGGAGGTCCATTGACTCTATGGCTGGCTTTGAAATTCAAATAATAAGAGGTGACATTTCCTTGTGGGAGAGCTAAAACTCCTTGATAAGTTGTTATTTGCACTACCTTTCAGAGGATGGCCTGTGATTAAACCACAAAAAAGGACATTAAAGAAATATGATGGATCTGACTTAACCTCTTACAACCAATGAAATTGAAGCTAGTGCCCGAAGTCCAAAATCAAATGTGCATTGTTAGGTATTGTGAAATATTTTGCTCTTTGGAGAAATCATTGCCTAATGTCTGGATCTGCAGGAAAAAGAAAAAGAAACAAACAAACCCACAGCAGGATGCATAACAAAAGCCAGGATTTATTTTTAAGTTTCCATCCATCTTATTTATATACATATGTTTATTTTCCTACTTAAATAGTCTTGTGAGTCTTTATAATCCATTTGGAGTTCTGATGTCATGTTGTAGGATAAACATTGGTCTGCTAACCATGAGGTTGGTGGTATAAACCCATTAGCAGCTCCTCAGAAACCTTATACAGTGTTACTGTGAGTCAGAATCCACACAACAGCACTTAACAACAACAGAATCATTTATTTGATGCAGCATCTGCCTTCTCCTCTCTGAACATGATTGCAGTCATAATCAGAAGAAATGCTTCATGAATTGCAAAAATATGTGTTTCATGTTGACATCAACAACTGTGTAGCATTTACTGCAAAATCAAATGCAACACCAAATAGCCTTGCATTCATGTAAGGGCATTTGTGGATTTACTGTGAATGGACACAGTTCCAGACACCTGGTGAAAGGACAATCACTGTGGATGATTATAAGGAGGGAAATGAAGTAAATATTTGGAAATCAATTTGTTGAAATGTTAAAGTTTATTCTTGAAAAGCATAAGGAAAAATGTAATCCCCAGTTTGCAGGCACCTAGAGTATAGCTAAAGGAGCTCTGCTAGTGAAGTGGGTTAAGAGTTGGACAGTTCACTTCAAGGTCAGGTGTTTGAATCTCCAGCTGCTCTGTGGGAGAAAGATGAGGCTTTCTATTCCCATAAACATTACAGTCTCATAAATCCTATACATGGTCATTATGAATTGGGATTGACCCCCCACACAGCACCACCATGAGTGTAGCAAAGTGGCAGGTAACCGGGACTGCTCAGAACAAAGCAAACAAAACCGATTTCCCTCTTTCATAAAGTGACTGATCCTATAGACTGGTTAAAGCTCACTTTGACCTTTTCACAATTATCAATGCTATTTCACATGGAGTGATCATTGATAAGCTTGAAGAAACTTACTTAAGTGGAATAATAATCAGGGAGGTACTGAACTGATTAAAAAAATGCTTTTTGGCTTGGTTAGCAACTAGTCTATGAACAAATTAGGGAGAGTCCCACAGCTTTTGTTGTGAATCTGATTTGTTTTCTTTCATTTAATAAATGGATTTTATGAGAGAATAAACTATGTTTACAGAGCCTTGAAGCAAAGTTAGCTTTGTTGGAACCTTTCTGCCAGAATTCCTGTCATGGACATTTTGAGAATCCAGAGTGACTTTTCAGAAATTATAAGTGTGATTTAAAATAATTGGGATAGAATTACTGTGTGATTAGTACTTTAAAAAAATGCCAAAGGGGAACCCCCTTCACTAAATTCCATAAATGCAAAATAGCAAAATAAAGTTGCTCTGCATGTATTAGTATCAACTACTACCCCTGTCCACACCAGGACTCTGCTGTGGGTTAATACGCTTGAATGCAAAGCCCTTTTGAACTGTATGTTTCAAAAAGAATCAGTTGCTCCTCAGAAACCTATACAGGGTTGCTGTGGATCTGAACTGACTTGACGGCACTTCATAACACCAGCTAACCCTATCAGAGTACTTACTGGTGGCTCTGTAGGATAGACATTGGACTGTGAACCAGAAGGTTGGTGCTTTGAGCTCACCAACCAATTACTCTGCAGGAGACAGATGACACTTTCTGCTCCTGTAAGGATTTATTCCATAAAGATTGTCATACTGTGGTGATTTGCATGTTGTTGTGATGCTAAAACCTATGTCCCTATTGTTTTAAATACCAGCTGGGTCACCCATGGTGTGTAGGTTTCAGCTGAGCTTACAGACTAAAACAGAGTAAGAATAAGAAGAGGTGAACTACTTCTGAATGTTTAGCCACTGAAAACCTTATGAATAGTGGAACATTGTCAGATATTATGCCAGAAAATGAGACCCCCTAACTTTGGAAGGCACTCAAAATACAGCTGACAAAGAGCTGTCTTCTCAAAGTAGAGTTGTCCTTGTTGAAGCCAATGGTATAAAGCTTCCAGGACATTCATATGGTGATGCGGCACAACTCAAACAAAGAGAAACTTCTGTAAACATCTATTAATAATTGGAAAGTGGAGTGTGTGAAGTATGAATCTAGGAAAATTGGAAGTTGTCAAAAATGAAATGGAATGCATAAAGATAAATATTCTAGGCATTAATGAGTGGAAATAGACTGGTACTGAGCATTTTGAATGTGACAGTCATATAATTTACTATGCCAGGAATGACAAAATGAAGAGGAATGAGGTTGCATTCATCACCAAAAAGAACATGTCAAGATTTATCTTGAAGTACAGTGCTGTCTGTGATAGGGTACTATGCATATGCCTACAAGGAAGATTAGTTAATACCACTATTCAAATTTATTCACCAACCACAAAAGCTAGTGATGAAGAAATTGAAGAATTCTACCAGCTTCTTTAGTCTGAAACTGATCAAACATGCAATCAAAATGTATTGATAAACACTGGTGGATTGTAATGAAAAGGTTGGAAATGAAGAGGAAGTGTCAGTAGCTGGAAAATATGGCCTTGGTGATAGAAATTATGCTGGTAATCTCATGAAAGAAATTTGCAATACCAATAACTTATTCATTGCAGATGCCTTTTTAAAACAACACAAAAAACAAATATACACCAGATGCAATACACTGCAATCAAATTGACTGCATCTGTGGGAAGAGATAATAGAAATGCTCATTATCATCAGCTAAAATTAGGCCAGGAGCAGACTGTGGAACAGACCATCAATTGTTCATATCCAAGTTCAGGGTGAAGCTAAAGAAAATGAAAACAAGTTCGCAAGCACCAAAATATTACTTTGAACACATACCACCGAAGCTTAGAGATCATCTCAAGAACAGATTTGATGCATTAGACACTAATGACCAAAGTCCAGAAGAGTTGTAGAGTAACATCAAGAACATCATACAGGAAGAAGTAAAAGATCATTAAGAAGACAAGAAAGAATGAAAAGAACAAATTTTTTCAGAAGAGACTCTGAAACTTGCTCTCCAGTATAGAGATTCTAAAGCAAATGGAAGAAATGAGAAGGTAAAAGAGAAGAACAGAACGTTTCAAAGGTCAGCTCAAGAAGACAAAGTAGTATAATGCAATGTGCAAAGACCTGGAGTTAGAAAACCAAAAGGGAAAACATACTCAGAATTTCTCAAGCTGAAAGAATGGAAGAAAAAATTTGAACTTCAACTTGAAATATTTAAGGAGTCTAAAGGCAAAATGTCGAATGTTACAGAAAGCATCAAAAGAAGATGGCAGGAATAAACAGAGTCACTATACCAAAAAGATATGGCCATTGTTTAGACCATTACAAGAGGTAGCATATGATCAAGAACCAATGGTACTGAAGAAAGAAGTCCAAGTGCACTGAAGGCATTGTAAAAAAAAAAAAAAAAACAAACCTCCAGGAACAGGAATCAATGGAATATCAAGTGAGTATTTCAATAAAGGAATACAGCAATGGAGCAAGTCATTCATCTATTCCTAGAAATTTGGAAGACCACTACCTGGCCACTCAACTGGAATAAAGCCGTATTTGTGCACATTTCAAGGAAAGGTGGCTCAACGGAATGTGGAAATAATCAAAC
>NW_006408523.1:19750478-19785870 GCF_000296735.1 Chrysochloris asiatica | reverse complement strand
AAGAAATTTGGAAGACAGTCAACACAGGACTGGGAAAGAGCTACCTTCTCACAGTAGTTGTTGTGTATCATAAAGTTGGTTCCAATGGTCCATAGAATTGGTCAATAAAATCCCCGTATGGCATCTCCAGGAGGTTTTGAACCCCCAAGCTTGTGTCTACCAGTGTAGTGTTTACTTTATGTTGTCACACCAGGGTCCAGTCAACCTTAAAATTAGAAGAGATAAAAATTAGAAGAGATAGTTGTAAATATTCATTAATAATTGAAACTAAGAATGTACAAAGTATGAATCTAGGAAAATTGGAAGTCATCAAAAAATGAAATGAAATGGAATGTGTAAAGACCAATATCCTGCTCATTAGTGAGCTGAAATGGACTGGTGTTGGCTATCTTGAACAATTCTGTGGACTACTGTGTCAGGAATGATATCTAAGTGGAATGATGTCACATTCATAGTCAAAAATAACATTTCAAGAGCCATCCTCAAGTACATCACTGTCAATGATAGAACAGTATCAATATGCTTACAAGGGAGATCAATTAATACTACTATTATTCATATCTACTCATTAACCACTAATGCTAGTCTAAAGTTGATGAAGCATGCAATAATGATGCATTTATAATTGCTGGTGATTAGAATATGACAGCTGGAAACAAAGAAGAAGGATAAGTCATTAGAAAATATGAACTTGGTTATAGAAGTGTTGCCAGAGATTACATATAGAATTTTGAACAACCAATGACTTATTCAGACATATCGTCAAGAGGGACCAGTCGCTGGAGAAGGATATCATGTTTGGTAAGGTGGAGGGTTAGAGAAAAAGAGGAAGACCCCCAAGGAGATGGATTGGCCAAGTGGCAGCATCGATGGACTCAAGTGTGGCAACAGTAGTGAGATTGGCCCAGGATGGGGCAGTGTTTTGTTCTGCTGTGCGTAAATAAGGTCATTATGAGTCTGTACCAACCCAATGGCACCTAACAATAACAACAATGACTTATTAATTACAAATACCTTTTTCAACAACATAAACAACTCTACCCGTTGTCCTCGCTGGAAGGAATACACAGGAATTAAACTAATTACATCTGTGGATAGAGAAGATGGAGACATTCAATGCCTACAGTTAAAATGAAGCCAAGAGCTGATTGCAGAAGAGACCATCAATTGCTTTTATGCAAGTTCAGCCATCTCAAGAATACATTTGACACATTGAATACAAATGAACCAAACTCAGATAAGGGATGTGATGACTTCAAGGACAAAGCAATAGGTAGGAAAGAAACACGCATACAAAATGCATGTCAGAAGAGATTCTTGAATGAATGTAGAGTGGCTAAGTTAATGGAAGAAATGATGAAGTATATCTGCTTTTCTTAGTTTGGGTTCTCTAGAGAAACAAAACCAGTGAAACTTATATACATATATATACAAAAAGAAGTTTACATGAGTGAAATGACAAACATAGTCATGGAGATGAGAGACTCCCAAATCTGGGTCAGATGAACAAAGATTGATAGGCATCTAGGTAGGCAGGTCTAGCACATAGGTGGGTCTGGCAGGCAGGCAGGTAGCTGATGGCTTCTGGAATCAACAGGTAAGAAAACAGGCAAGTGGCTGAAGTCCTAAGAACTGGAGACTGGAGGATGAGCCAGATTTGGGATCTAGACCCAGCAGAAAGCAAACAAGTTTTGCATGAGTAGCTAATACATTGGAAGCACGCCACACCCCCAAGCAAACATCCTTTCACTTGATTGACTTCCCATAGCCAATCATGATAGAGTTCATTACATTGTATTAGATCTCATTATGGGGATAACTACATCTCAACTGCCAAGCCACTAAGAATCTTGGCCCAATCAAGTTGACGCAAAACCTTAGCTATCACACAGCTGAGCAGAAAATTTCCAACGTTTTAGAGCCAGAATGCTCCTTGGAAGTGAGAATGGCATGATTTTGTCTCATGTACTCCAGACAGGTTACTAGGAGATACTGGACCCTGAGAAGGTCATCCTGCTTCGTAAAAGTAGAGGGCTATTTAAAAAGAGAAAGACCCTCAATGGTGTGAACTGACACAATGACAGCAACAATAGGCTTAATCATAACAATCATTGTGAGGCTGGTGCAGGATGCAGCAGTGTTTCCTTGTGATATAGGCAAGGTCACTATGAGTCAGAATTGACTTAATGTCACCTAACAACACAATAACAATGGCCATGGCTGGTATCTGTAAATGATTTTATTCTTGAGAAACTCATAAAATTAGCAGACAATTATATAGCGCTTACTATGCTTTGTTGTTGTTAAGTGCCATCGAGTCGATTCCGACCCATAGCGACCCTGTATAGGGTTTCCAAGGTGCAGCTGGGGAGCTTGAACCACTGACTTTGCAGTTCAAACTATATTGCAGTCTGACACATTAGCCCACAGCACCACACCAGTACTCTACTGTGTGTTAGAATCCCTTTGTGTTTATTTTGTAATCCCCATAGCATCCTATAAAGTAGTATCATTATTATTTCCATTTTGCAGATGAGAAAACTTAGGCACTCAGAGTAAATGGCATATGGCTCCTGGTAATAGTCAGTAATGCATCTTTCCAATTATGCCTGGGATATGTTTCCACTCCTACTCAGAGTTGTTTTATAAACATCTATTTCCTTAGTTCTAAAGGCATGCTATAGATAATATTTTTGCTACCATAAAATTACAGTTCCTCTGTATAGAGAAGGTAGAATATAGCTTGGTGGTTTCTGTCTCTCATTAAAAGATAGTAATTTCAAGCTCATAATATCATATTATCAAATAAGTGGAAAAATTGTATTATCAGTCTTCCAAAAATATTTTTTTAAGTAAACATCTTTTAAATAATCTAATTAACGTCTTCTATTTTTTTTCATAACCTCTGTGGAGAACGTAATCCCAGATTTCTTTTTAATAAGAATTTGTTTTAAATGTTATTCAGCTGTATTATTGAAATGAAAAAAGGAAAACAGCCCGCTAAATACCTTATTTTAAATATAAAATTGATTATAATTGTTTCATTCTAAAAGCCTTATTTAATTTAGTAAAACATATTAAAGATAATCAATTATGGTTGATTTAAAAATATCTCTGGGAGAATAAGCTTGTTATAATATTTAGTATAAAGAAGATATTAGCAACCACAGATTTTCTTTTAATGAAATAACATTTACATTGTTAAGGACTTTTAACATTTAAATGTATATTGCATATGTACACTTTACTTGTTCACTTTGTAAGGTAACACATACTTTAAGAAGTATTAAACTAACTTTTAAAAATGTCTGAAAGCTGTAATAGATTGTGAATAAATGTATTTATTTAAGAATTAACATTAATTATGAAAGTGATGAAATACACATATACCATAAATATCACTTAAAGTAGTCCTGGTGTGGCACTGTAGGATAAGCACTGTTCTGCAAGGTTGGGTTGAACTTGCAAGGTCGGCTGTTCAAACTCACCAGCTGGTTCTCAGAAACCCTATACAGTGTCACTGTGAGTTGGAACTGACACAACAAAGCTTAACAACAAAAACAACAGTAGAATAGGATTTAAAAATATATATATTTAATAAATACTTTTTATAAAGTTATCCTATAGGTAACTACCACATTTAGGAATGAAACTGCTTTAGGTTTCCTTTTCTCCATATTTTCATTTTTATTATTTATGTTAAGTACCTTCGAGTCTGTTCCGACTCACAGCGACCCTGTATAGGGTTTCCAAGGAGTTGCAGGTGAGCTTGAACCACCAAACTTGCTGTTCAAACCAACCTTTCATTCCAGAGCATTAACCCACAGAGCCACACCAGGAGGTAACTAATGGCATTTGCATGTACCATCTGACAATTTTTTAAAGAATTGGAAGATATTACACAAAAGGAAGGACTCCAGGTATGGTGCTGTAGAGTCAGCATTGGACTGCGAACCACAAGGTGGGCAGTTCAAACCCACCAGCTTCTCTTTGGAAACCATATACAGGGTGCTATGAGTCGGAACTTAACAGCAGCAACAAGACAAAAGGAAAACATGAAATTATTTGTACATATTATTCATGGATCTTTGAGAACTGGTTTTTGGTCCTGCTTTTTTACTTCATATTTATGCAGTACTTTTCTTAATTTGTGTCATTGATTCATATTTTTTTACTCTTATTTCTAGAAAAATGTTAAGCAGAAACCTGTTTTTCAAAAAACACCATAAGTTTTAACTCTTGATTTTAATTTTCATTTGGCATTTATTTGTAATGATAATCCCCAAATAATCTTTTTTTTTCTAAAATAAGTTTACTAACATCAGTATAATTTTGCAAATAGAAATTTTCTGAGAAACTGTATTGTCTTTTTGGTTAGTTAATTTTTTTAATGTTTTATTGTGAATTATATGATTGTTTACATGGAAGAAATTAGTTTTACATTCATCCTATCATATATCTTTCCATTGCCATGGTTACAATCCCCTCCATGCATCATCAACCAACCAAAGGGTATTCCCTGTAAGCCTGCCCCTGGTCATTAGCACACAGCTCCTCTCCCTCTTTGGGTCTCCTAGCCACTCCATCTCTCCACATCATGGTCTCTGCCTCCATCTCTGGTGTTACTGTTTCTCTGGGTAGGGTCCTGCACTCTGCTCTTCTCCCTTGATGGTCCCAGGGACCTCTACTCCTGGACCGCAAAGTCAATCACTCCCCTCCTTTTGCTATAAAACGTCTACCTTTATATTTCCAACCCTCACAGTCAGTCCTGATAACAATTATTCACCATTGTACCACAAGGGACCTATCCCCATCTCCTTTCATTAGCCCTGGTCAGACAGATTGGATACTACTCAGTGGAGATTCTACCTTCCTCTACTTCCTCTGGATCTAGGTTCCCTCTTGAAAGCTTGTAGGCCAGTAATTTATTTCCTTTGTAGCCCCCTATTTTGGGTAGCCAATGTCCAAGTTGCCCATCCCTGTCTACTCTGTGTATGGAGGGGGTGGGAATGATCCTTGCTGTAAGGATTTGTTCCCTCTTTTTAGCTACTGCATCCATAGGTGTAGGTCAAGTTCATCAAATTGTTTCAGATTACTCTTTTTTCCCTCTTCTTTCTTCTTCTAGTTGAACTCTTATCATCCAATCAGTGAAGCCAGGTCAAGTGGGTATTATCTGCAAGTGTGGGTGTTCTTGTGCATATGGCCTCTCTTCTTATCAGCTGTATGCTTCACTCTCCACTCTAGTCCTCTGTGACTATGTCACTGTCTCTGGGCTGAAGAGTCCCAGGTGTTGCCACACTGCTGGCCAACCAGGACTCCACCTGGATTCACAGGAGTCTATTGAACATTGTAGGGCTTAGCTCACAGCTTCATTGCTGTTTTTCCCTCACTTCCCCTTATCCGTGATGAACGTGGTCACCAATCAGAGCTCAAGTCTGCTCCTGTATTCCCATTGAGTCTTAGTCTTAGAAGGGGGTTTGCTCTGAGGGGACCGGAACGTTTTCCTTGATGTCTCCTGGGCAAGCAACTTGCTTGTTCTTGTAGTAATCAGTCGGACTACCATTATTGTTTTTATTTCTCCTGTCAGTCTTTCTTTCAAGAAGTATCTTCTGTTATTCTAGCCTCTCCAGGCTGGTCTGCTTGCCCTTTCCAGTGGAAATTTTCCACCTCAGAAGATTCTGGATGCCTTTCAGGATTCCACCTATGGTTTATGGTCTTATGTAATGCAGAGGCTCTGCAGGAAGCCTCCTTCACTGGGCATGTTTTAGCCCCATTTTAGGTATTCCAATCAGTTATACACAGAAGACAGACTTAAAATGTTTCCATGGTGATATTTCTGGCTATTCCTTTCTCTCCCCCCCTCAAGTGTCTATTTTATAATGGTATGCCAGGGAAACCAAGATTCAAAAGATAGCTAAGCATCTTACCATTATTTTCCCCCTTTTGCCTATTCCCACCATATCTCAATCCCTGTATTCCAGAGCGCTGTTGTTCTAAGTTTGTGCATATACATTATTTACCTCTGTCTCACTTAGCCCATACAAACTGGCTTAATTGTTTCTTCCATTCCCCTCCCCCTTTTGTGTATTGCCCATATCCCAGCACCTAAACTATCCTGTGTCTATTCCCTACCCTGTGCTCCGCCTTCCCCTCCCTCACCTCATTCCACCCCCCACATCCCAGGAGCCAGCAAAGAATCTCCCCCTTTAGTATGGATTCTTTTTCTTAGTCTTTTACAGTAGTGGTCCTATGCAGTATTTCACCTTTTGTGACTGACTAATTTCACTCAATATAATGCCCTCAAGTTTCATCCATGTTATTGACAGTTTACAGCTTCCATGTTGTTCTTCAAGGTAGCATAATATTCTATTGTGTGTATGTACCACAGTTTGTTTATCCATTCCTCCATTGATGGGCACCTAGGCTGTCTCCATCTTTTTGCTATTGTAAATAGTGCTGCTATGAACATTGGTGTGCATATATTTTACTCCTGTTATGGCTCATATTTCTTGTGGGTAAATACCAAGTAGATGAATTGCTGGATCATAAGGTATTTCTATTTCCAACCTTCTGAGGAAGTGCCATAATGCTTTCCAGAGAGGTTGGACCATTTTGCAATCCCATCAGCAATGCAGGAGTGTCCCAGTCTCTCCGCATCCTCACCAGCATTTATCGTCCTCTACTTTTTTTGATCTTTGCTGTTATTGCTAGTGTGAGATGATATCTCATTGTTGTTTTGATTTGTATCTCTCTAATGGCTAGTAATCGTGAACATTTCTTCATATGTTGTTGGCTGCCCGGATCTTCTCCTTGGTGATGTCACTGTTCATGTCCTGTGCCCATTTTTTAATTGGGTTATTTGTGTTTTTCTTGTAGAGGTGTTGTAGTTTCCTATATATTTTAGAAATGAGTCCCTTGTCTGATATGTCATTGCAAAATATTTTTGCCCATTCTGTGGGTTCCCTTTTGACTCTTTTGATGCACATAAGTTTTAAATTTTCAGTATGTACCAATCATCTATTTTGCCTACTTTTATTTGTCTAGTTTTCAAAATGTTTGGTAGTCTGTGTATGCCCTGAATTAGTGCCCTTACATTTGTCCCTATTTTTTCATTGATAACCTTCATAATTTTGGGATTCACATTTAGGTCTTTAATCCATGCTGAGTTGGTTTTTGTATAAGGCATGAGATGAAGGTCTTGTTTCAATCTTTTGCATATCATTTTCCAGTTCTGCCAGCATCACTTGTTGAAGAAGCTATCCCTCCCCATGTGATATATTTAGGCACTTTGTCAAAAATTAGTTGGCTGCATGTGGATGAGTTAATTTCTGTATTCTTGATTCTGTTCCATTGATCATTGTATCTTTCATTGTACCAATACCAAGTTGTTTTGACTACTGTAGCCATATAATAAATTTTGAAGTCTGAGAGTGAAAGGTTTCCAACATTATTATTCCTCTTAAGCAGTGCTTTGCTTCTCCTGGGTCTCTTTCTTTTCCATATAAAGTTTGTAATTGTTTTTTCCATCTCTTTGAAGGATGTCTTTGGAATCTGGATTGGAATTGCATTATATTTGTAAATTTCTTTGGGCAGTATTGACATTTTCACAATGCTAACTCTTCCTATCCTGGTGCATGGTACATTCTTCCATTTTGTAGGTCTTTTTTGGTTTCTTATAGTAGTGTTTTGTAGTTTTATTTGTATATAGGTCCCTTGTTTCTCTGGTTACATTTATTCCTTGATATTTCCCCAAGTAATCTTTTGAAACTTATAGTTACTATCAGAAAACCAGCAATTAAACTATATCATATCAGCATGTTCAATCTCAATTTACCTTTTGAGTACATTAAATTTAATATCCTAGGCTAGGTCCTGTAGAGAAGCAAAACTAGTGAAATATATACATAGATATTTAGAGAGATTTATCTCATGGAAATAGATCATGTGGTTGTGGAGGCTGACAAATCCCAAATCTGTGGGTCACAGGTTAGGCTGCAGGCTTTTCCTGACTCACCAGGCTTCAGAGTTAATGAATCCTGTACCAGGTTGTTGATTCACTGGGCTGTGTCAGATTGAGGAGCACAGATTCAGCAGACCACATGACAGGCTTCTAGCTCAAGTCCCAAGAGCTGGCAGTCAGATGATGACAAACTAGCTTCAATATTAGGAACCTTGCCAGAATATCCATAAATATTTAGGATGCAAGGCATACCACCAAGAAACCCCCCTTACATTAGAGTAAAGTATGAATGAATAAGAGTAGGACTTGGTCACATCTTTTTGTAAAGCTGTGACTCAAGATATCCCTCACACTAATTGTACTTCATTAGCATCTAGAGGTTAGGATTTAAAATAGAGGATAATTGCATTGCATCACAAAATAGAAGATAATTAACTCAGATACAAAATGAAGGGCAACTATACAATATTGGGGATCTTGAACTAACAAAGGTGATGCATAACATTAACCACCACAGTAGAATTTAAACCAAATTGCAATTATAAATGGGAGTTTTCGTCCCATGTACTAAACCAATACTGTCCCCAAATCTCTTGTTCCTTCTTTGGTAGTGACTTTTGGGGCCCACTTAATTTGACATCTTTGGCACACTGAACCAGAACCAGACTCAGAAAAACACAAAAACTACATTGGCAAGTGATCTGTCAAGTGACCCATGAACAAAAGCGAGATTAGGTTGCCCTTTGAAATAAAACTATTTGAATTTCATTATCTCCAGAGCACCTTGTGTCTCTAATCTTGTGAAAGGTTAGTATCCTATCCATCAGAGTAGGATGAGAATGTTGGCTGATGTCTGCTAAGGATGATAGCTGAACACAGCAGTTAGAGTTGGAAAAAGGAGATTCATTACCATCAGCAGCTCAGAACCAGAGATGGGAAATGAGCACTGAGGGAGTCACATCTCCAACATAAAGGCATCTATTCCCATGTCAGGATATTTAAAACAAAACAAAACCAAAATGAAAGTACTGCTGTGTTGTCAAAGCCCTGGCTGCAGAGGCTGTTAGGTAAGCAGAGCTGTCTTAAAGCACCTCTTTGCCTCAGTTGCTGATTTCCTATACACAGATACTTCCTTAAAAACAATGCTGCTCTTTTTTGGTAGGAGGTCTCAATGACACACATCAGAGACAAAATAGGAATGATAGAATTGCACTAACATATGGCTAATTACATTGAAATTCAGGCAGATAAGCAGTGGACTGCTAACTGTCAAGTTGGCAGTTCAAACCCACCAGCTGCTCCATAGAAGATACATAAGGGTTTCTGTTCCCCTAAAGATTTACAACCTCGGAAACCCTGTACCATGAATAGGAATTGATTTGAGGTCAGTGGATTTGGTTTATTTTTTGGAATAAGATTGAGCAACTATAAACATGGACTAAAGTGTGAAATGATACACCTGTGGTATGAATAAAACAAAGTTTAGTGCTCAGCTGAACATCTCATCAGGAGGAGGGACTTCTATATATGATCTATATAATTCAAGAGTTGAAATGTATGTAATTGGAAAGTTATTTATAAATTCAGAATACAGCTCGGATTGAAAATGTTCATAATTTGATTTTAGCATCATGAAAAATAAGCTGCATATTTTAAACACTATAGAATTTCATAGAGGATGTTGACCCTGGAAAATTGATACCTTTCAAATATTATAAAAAAGTTTTATGCATTTCAAAGATTGATATAAAAATAATATTTAAAAAATCAATCAATTCAATATTTGTGAGAAGAATCCTATAAATGACTGGCAAAGAATGTATAATTAGTGTGAAGCAAACTTAGATCAATGATAAATTAATTGATTTGCCTTTAAACCTTATGCAATAATAGTGTAAGTCTCATTATGTACTTACAACAGGAGACTATTGTACCTATTTATATTTATTCATCTAAAGCATTTAATTACCTTTGGATTAAGACATCTATAATACCAAATGTGACTGATGCTCATTTCACACTGATGGATTTTAGATTAAAAGTGACTGAAACTCCTTGTCAGTTTCCATATATGGCCTCAGAAGGGGGAAGGTGAGCACAAACTGACAATCCCCTTTTGGTGGGCCAAAGACACTTCATTAACATTATCTATTGGTTAGTTCCTGCAGGTTCATGCCAATCACAGACATGGCTACAGCCCAGGTATCAAACCAAGTTTACAGTTTACCCAGGAAATTTCAATTCATCTGGCCAAGAGTAAGAACCTACTGGGGTAGGAAAAGTGTTTAGAAGAAAATGGCTCTAGATCTTTTTCCGAAAACCACATAAAGGAACTCATTATACCACTGATGGTTTCCAAAAAAACCAACCTTTCAGTTAGCAGATGAGTGCTTAACCATTTACCTAGAGGCTATGGAATCTAAAATTAATCTTCTTTTTCTGTAGTTTGAGTTGACATTTATACTATTTAACAATGGAGTCTTTTAGATTCGTGATTCTGTTACTTTGGGAGATGATTCTGTCTAGACAGAAATAGAAATTAGCTTTGTTTTAAAGGTATGCATTCAAATATCAAAACTGCAGAGCTTCTTATTAATCAATGAATAATTACCTAACCTTACTTGGGACCATTATTTACAACCAGCATGCTCTGCCTTCCTGACTGCTTTTCATTTCTATTTTTATTACTGAAATCCTTTTTACTAATCAGCATGAATCCACTAGATTTAGAGTCAAGAGACCCAAATTCTATTCCCTGCTATTTTGTTGATGTATTCTGTGATTTTGAGTAGTTTGTTGTTGTTGTTGTTTATTTTCCTCCTCAGCAATTCTTTTCTATTGTTTCTTTTTGCCTTAATTGTTAGACTTCCGTTTGTAGATGTATCAGGAGGAAATTCTTTCACTATCTATATTTTAAGTAGATGCTTCCAGTATCGTTATATAACATTTTAATGTTAAAAATATTTATGTTAAAATATGCTTAGTATTTTTTCTAATTATGAAATTAATCTGAACATTAAACAATGTTCAGAGAATTAAATTGTTTGTCCATTAGCTTGCAACACACATAAACATATTTTTGTTATTTTCTTTTGATCTATCTGTGAGTATATACATGTACATATTATTTATAAAATTGGGATCCTATGGGATATATCAAAAGAGAAAGATGAGACTTTGTCTTCCCACAAAGACTTACAGTCTTGAAAACCCTACACAAGGTCAGTATCAGTTGGAACTGACTTGATGGCACATAATAACAACTGGATATATAGCTTTGTTTTTGTTATGTTTACCTTTAGCGTTTTCTTATATCCTCATGCCATATGGTAAAGGAGGACTTCCCCATGAGTCTGATGAAACCATGTTTTGGGGCTCTCCACTTCAGTAGTTCTTTTTAACTCTCTGTAACTAATTTTATATGTATTTACAATTTTGTATTAATTTGTTAGAGATGGCCTTCCAGATTTCATAAGTCTCAATCCTCATTAAATCTGGGTCTGCCCCAGGAAACACTATGTTGTTGTAGTAGTTGTTGTTGTTGTTAAGTGCCGATGAGTTCCGTCTGACTCAAGTGACCGGATGTACTGCATAAACAAACACTTGCATGTCCTGAACCATCCTCAAAATCACTGCCATGTTTGAGCCAATTGTTGCAGCCTCTGTGTCAGTCCTTTCGTGACAAGCCTTCCTCTTGGTTGCTGACATTCTACCAAAGCATGATGTCCTTCCCCAGTAACTATCCCTCATGGTAACGTGTCCACAGTACATGACACATAGTCTCATCATCTTCATTCCTAAGGACACTCTTGTAGTACTTCTTCCAAGATAAATTTCTTCTTGGAAGTCTCTTCATCTGAAAGTCCATGGTTTATTTCATAGTTTTTCCAAAACTGTAGCTCAAAGGCATCAGTTTTCATTCAGCCTACCTTAGTTATTGAAACAATTGAAAATACCATGGCATGGATCAGGTGTATCTTAGTCTTCAAAATGACATGTTTGTTTTTTCATACTTTAAAGAGGTTTTTTATAGCTGATTTGTCCAGTGCAATAATTCTTCAGAGCCACTATTACATGGTTAAAAACGAGAACCCTGAAACCAGGCTACCTGGTTTGTACTCCCAGCACCATCAACTCTTAGCTGCATTATCTTGGCATACTATGAACTTTTCTGTACCTGTTTCCCCAAATGTTAAATGGGGCAATGGTAATAACAGAGTAAGCCCTGTAAGAGCCAGAACTCAATGGGACTGACATGCTTTTCCAGGTCTCACAAAATTTTCACCTTTGATAGACTGCAGTCTTACAACTTTTCCATTTCTCTCTCTTAGTAGAAAATATTTGAGTTTCCCTTTTCTCCCAGATTTTCACCTTACACAGTTTCTGACTTTAGCAGATTTTCATTGGGTTGTTCACAAGATTGAATTAATTCATATATACAAAGTCTTTAAACCATTATCTGATTCATACATAATGTTCAGTGAATATTTGATTTTAAATATTAAAACTGTTACTATGGAATATTTAGATTCTCTTTTTTTCCCTCTTATTTATTTTTTTCACCCTTTTCATTTCCATGTTTTGCTAACATGAATAATGACATGATGAAAGATTTTGTACACAAATCTTTGGCCTTGTGTTTGGAATGGAAATGTCCTTTTGTTTGTGTTCATTTCTACTAAAGCATTCTGCATGTCAGTGTGTCTGAATACAAAAGATTTCAATAATAATCACATATATAAAATAAGTTAAAACACCTTTATTTTATAAAATGTAGCCATTGCTATTGTTGTTGTTAAGTGCCATTGAGTTGGTTCTGATGCAGAGCAACCCTGTACAGGGTTTCCAAGGAGCAGCTGGTAAGTTTGAACCTCCGACCTTTCTGTTCAAACCTACTTTGCGGTTCAATTAAAAGCAATATAAACACAATCAAGTTGGGTTCAGTAGATTCTATGAATAAATTACTTTGTATTTTATTTTAAAAACTCTTAGCAAGTATACTTTTAATGAAATATCACTAATATGTCTGACTTGTCAAGCAAAGTTCCCTTTTTGCATATTTTTGTAGTTGTTAAGTTCCGTCGAGTCGATTTTGACCCATAGCGACCCTGTGGAGGGTTTCCAAGGAGCAGCTGGTGAGCTTGAACCACCGACCCTGCAGTTCAAATGGCTTTACAGTCTGGTGCATTAACCCACAGTGCCACACCAGGACATGTAAAAAGCAAAGTTCCCTTTTTATATGTTTTCAGGTCCTGGCAATGTTTGATGGACCAAAAGGGCCCAAACTGTCATAACTGAATTGCAAATTATGATGGCATAGAATCCTAACAATTTCTGTGTAATTATGCTTTCTGAGCTCGACTTCTCTCAGTAACTTTAGCTGCTTCTTTCTGGTGTCTGTCATATGCTTAAATGTCACCCTAGTAAGGCTAAGTTAAGCATCCTCACTGCACTCAACCTTTCTTTCTCTCAGCCTGGTTGTTGTTGTCAAGTAGGTTCCAACTCATAGCAACCCTGAATGGGGTTTCCAAGGAGCGGCTGGTGAGCTTGAACCACCGACCTTGTGGTTTGAACCAATCTTGCAATCCTATTATCACACAGCCCATGCAGACAGGGGAACAAGGTAGCTCTGTATAATGAGCACTAGACAGTCAACCATGCAGTTGGCAGTTCCAGCCCACCAGCCATTTCATGGAAGAATGATGAGGTTTTGTCCTCTCACAAGGATGTATAGTCTAGGAGACCTTTTGAAGGTGGCCATGAGTTGGGACTGACTCTATGGCACTTGACAACAACAACAATGCAGGCAGATGGTGACTCAGGAGAGAGTGTGAGGTGTTGGGAAAGGGAAGGAGATTGGTGAGAAAGGAAAAGAGATTGGGCACTCTTATCTCCCAGGACCACAGTTGATGTCCCTCTCAGAAACCTGACGTATGTTCTAGCAAAGCAACTAGTACCAGAACCCGTCCTGTCTTGGGGGGAAAAGAGAAGGGGAATGGAATATAGGAAAGACGATGATTGGGCTTTCTGATGCGCAATCCAAGTCATCCCTCCATTCACACGCTTTCTGCTTCTGTCTCTATAACCACACTCATGAGTTCATGACAATGAAAGGGTCCTGTGACAGTGATTCTAATCTTGGTTGTACTTGTGAGCATCTGTCGAGCATGAAGCTGATACTGATTAAGGAGTTTAAGATTTCATTGCTTTTGGGTATAGCTTGTGCACTAAGAGTTTTTGAAGCAACCCAAGTGATCTCAGTGTGTGTCCATAGAATTATATGATGAGAAGGAAGGGCGAAGTAAATTCCATTTGGCTTTTGCTCTCACTCTCCTTATCACTATCTTTCACATACAAAGTGGCCCGGACCCTACGTTTCAGAATTCACCTTAAGTGGTTTGGTGCTTATAGAAGTTTTTTTTTTCCCTCCTCTGAAAAATGGCCCAAGAAGTACTTAATTGAAAAAAGAAAGGAAATTGGGGAATGAACTAGAGTTGAGAACAGAATACTTATTATTACCAGACCCAATTTGGAAAACTAACTGATTATTTCAATTAGAAAACAAAACGTTAAAGGTGATTTTAAGGTGCCTTTAGTTCAGTTTGGGTGGCACAAGCAATTAATGTGATCCAAAAGGTTGGAGGTTCACGTCCACCCACAGACACCTCAGGAGAAAAGTTTAATGATCTCCTTCTGAGAAATCAGTCATTTATTTCTCTGCAGAGTACAGTTGTAATCTGACACACACAGTGTTACTGTGAGTCCAAATCAATCTCACACCAACTGGTTTTCTGGTTAGTTTAAAACTGTTGTTTAGCTTGAATAAGGTGTGGCACTGTGAGTTAATGCACTGGACTGCAAGGTCTCTTGGAACCACAAGGTGAATGGTTCAAGTTCACCAGTTGCTCCTCGGAAACCCTATACAGGGTCGTTATGAGTCGGAACCAACTCTATGGTACTTAACAACAACAGTGTTTAGGTGCAGAATGGACACCCCAAGCTGGGGGCAATGTCACTGATGAAAGAAAAATAGAAGAGGGTTGTGTGAAGGCTTAAAAGGAATGTTGTCTGTCGGCCAAATTTACAGAGCTGTGCAGTAAAGAAAGTGAACTTTGAAAGCATGTCAGCTTTGCATTGGATAGGCAAGTCTTAGTGGGAGGCCCAAACCGTGTCTCTTGACTCAAAACAACTATTTGCTTTTGGCAGCATCGTCAGCAAATTTCAAACTTAACTCATGGTTCTGGGAATTAGTAGTTTCTCAGTACCACTTTGTGAGCATAAATGGCCTAGTCAGGTTTGTTTGTTTTTTTTTAAAGACATCTTTGGGACAAGTAACCTAACCAAGAATAAAAGCATTTATCAATCGAATTAAAGGAGCAGTAAGTATAAGCAAAGTGTAACCTTGTGAAATGTGAAATTAAGCCAACAATCACTATACACTGCTTTATTCCTTCGACTCTCCCAACACTAACCAATTACAACAATGCTGTTGTCCACTGCCTTTCCTCTTACCAGCTGAATCACACACCTGATGCCTACAATTCTCCTGTCAGTTTAATGTGTTTAGCTGACCTTCCCTTCGTGATTGAAATCCAAGGACTTAAGTGTAATGTGTCGATTATCTTTATGAACATTTGTGATTATAAACTGATGGCCTATCATCAAGACGCTCTTCATGAAAAAAGTCTAGTTGATTTGATTAGATGCATTGTTGTTGTTGTTGTTGTTATGTGCCGTGGAGTCGGTTCCAACTCATAGTGACCCTATACAGGGTTTCCGAGGCTGTAAACCTTTAAGGGGGGAAGAAAGACTCTTCTTTCTCCTGCGGAACAGCTGGTAGTTTCAAACTGCTTACCCTGAGGTTAGCAGCCCGATTCATAACCACTACACTACCAGAGCTCCTTATTAGATGCATTAGGAACCTTTAATTTTGATGTCCAATTGTGCTAAGCCTTCAAAAATGCATTAATATATCATGTTTCTCTTCCACAATCATTGGTTAGAGGGTTTCTCCCATAATTCTTAGTGTCTACCTATTTACATTAAATGTATACAAGTTTCCAACATGTTTTGGGGGTAAGACAATGGAAATTTCTTTGGACTAGTATTGTTGTTGTTGTTGTTGCGTGCTATCTCATAGCCCTGTATGGTGTTTTGAAGAGCAGATGGTGGGTTTGAACTGATGATTTTGTGGTTAGCAGTTCAGGTGCTTACCCTATAGCACCACACCAGGATATAGTGAGCAGTTTGTGAACTCGGTATTCTGATCTGTTTTGCAGCAGATGGAATTATACTCGTCTGATAGAACATACCTAGATTAGTAATAAGCATTATGTTTTGTTCCAGGGCATTTGTTAGTTCTTGTAAAATTGTTTAAAAATAGTTTTGTTTTCATTTTAGTTCATTATTAAAACCCACGATTGCCATCGAGTCGATTCTGGCATATAGGGAATTGAAAGGGCACAGTAGAAATTCTCCTTAGGTTTCTGAGATTGTCAGCCTTTATGGGAGCACACAGAACAACTGGTGAGTTTGAACCACTGACTTTGTGGTTTAAGGCCCAATGCTTTACCCATAGCACCACCACCACACCTTTAATTATTGGAAGGTCAAGTTAAAAAGGAAATGGCAATAAAGTAGGTTTTCTCAGAGCAAAGTATTATTATTTTTCTCTTTATAAAATTTCTGTATTGTCTGTTTTATATGCTGGGATTGCTTTACATTTTTATCCTTATATAACTCTCATGGGACTCGCTAGACTACAACCTGAGAAAAGTTTAGAGTTTTCTCCCTTTAAAATCTAAAAACTCATTAAATCATTTGGCTGATTTAAAGTCCTGATTTTGTATATTAGTTACTTTGCAGGGTTCTCGTAATGGTTATGAATCGGGCTGTGAACCGCAAGGTCAGCAGTTCGAAACTACCAGCTGTTCCGCGGGAGAAAGATGAGGCTGTCTGTTCCTGTAAAGATTTACAGCCTCGGAAACCCTGTACAGGGTCGCTATGAGTGGGAACCAACTCCACGGCAAAAAGCCATCATAGATCAACAAGTTGGCGATTCATCAGAACAAATTTAACAAAATAAACATGCAAACAGTAAAATTAAAGGAATTTCATTCTATTTATGAGACAATGAACAGAATAATTAGTGGTCTTACTATAAGAATACTTTAAAAATACTATATTTTGTGGGAGAAAGATGAGACTTTCCGCTCCTATAAAGATTTACAGCCTCGGAAACCCTGTACAGGGTCACTATGAGTGGGAATCAACTCCACAGCACAGAACAACAACAACAACAACTATGTTTTATTGATTTTTATTTATTTTTCAACATTTCTCTTGATATTTTGGCCCTTTATGTCATGGATAGTGAAGGTGGTTTTGTTTTGTTTTGTTTTCTGTCAAAGGCCTGTTTAGATTTTTGGTACCACATAAAATAACTTTAGTATATTCTTCTTCATTGGTTTATTTCTTATTGTTAAAAGATTTAACAATGTAAATACCATCCTTATTGAGAATAAAAAGTCACTGATCACATGTCAGCAGGCTATAGTTCTCCAGACCTTACTTAATGCTGCTGTAGTGTTCTCTAAAAAGTATTTCTCTGGAGGACATGCATCAAAGATATTAAACAATGCTGGAGGAATGCGAATTTTATGGGGAAATAGCTTTGAGGGATGCTGGAATAACCAAGGAAGCAGGCTCTCTCCTGGCAGGATGGCAGTAGGCAGAGATATGGTTGTTGTTGTTGTTGGTAAATGCTGACCAGTCATCTTTAACCCAGAGTGACCCTATGTAGGGTTTCTGAGGAGCGGCTGTTAAAATTGAACTGTCAACCTTACAGTTCAAACCGACCCTGCAATTAAGTGCTTATCTTACAGCACCACACCAGTATTTCAGAGGATTATTAAGTGCATTGAATTCCCACTTCATGTTTAGCAGGATGACTCCCTTCCTAAGGCAGACAAATAAGTGTTCCCTGGAAAAGAAGGATCCAGAACATCAGAGTTTACAAGTGTCTATAATGTCTGTGGGGGCCTTTGGGATGCAATGATTAAATTTAATAGTTAAAAGTCAGCTGTGTGACTCTTCCTGCTGCACCACAGAAGAAAAATATGGCAGCCAGCCTTGGAGACCCTATGGGGCAGTTCTACTCTACCCTATAAGCTTGTAATAGACCACAAGGCAAGGTTTTGGGCTTTTTGTTTGTTTGTTTGATTTTGATTTGTATAATCTCTGTAAGCGATTGTAATCACAATGATCCATTGTAAATGATACCATTTTTTGAATGCTATATTTCAGACATTGTATCATCAGCTTCCTTGTTTTCTCCATGCCTTTCTTTTGTCTTGTCATTGATATTGCTGAGCAAAGTTGGGGATCCATTCTTGTGAGCTTCTGTAATTAGAATAAATAATATAGATTTTTTTTTTTGAAAGGTTATTATGAAATAAGTGAAGGTTTACAGATCAACAGTTTTACATTCAACAACTTGTACACTTTGTTTGAGCTCAATGATTTTGGTCCTTTCCATGTAACAGTAAGCATTCTGTTTCTTCCGTGTGGTTCTTGTTTCCATTTTTCCCTCCTTCCCAACCCCTCTGAACTTTGTCCTTAGGTAAATGTTACCCTTTTGGTCTTGAATGATTGACCTTTCCACAATGACCACACCTTACTAGTGTAGTTGTTCCCCATATAGACTTATCTATTGTTATTGTTGTTGTTAGGAACCATCGAGTCAGTACCAATTCATAGTGACCCTATACACAACAGAACAAAACACAGCCCCTTCTGTACCAACCTCACAATCATTGCTGTTTGAGCCCATTGCTGCTGTCACTGTGCCAATCCATCTCATTGGGGCTTCTTCCTCTTTTTCTCCAACCCTCCACTTTATCCAACATGGCATTCTTCTCCAGGGACCTATCCCTCCTGAAAATATGTACACAGTATGAGAGACAAAGTCTGGGCATCGTGGCTTCCAAGGAGCCTTCTGGCTGTGTTTCTTCCAACATAGATTGGTTTGTTCTTTTGGCAGTCCATGGTATCTTGTCTATTGCTTGACTGAAAATCGGACTATGAGGGTGAATTTCTGTCCAGACCTGAAGGGTGTTTGAGGGCCATAGTCTCGGGTACCTCCAGTCTCTTTCTGACCAGCAAGCCAGTCTTTTTTTTTTTTTAATAGTCCAGTCTATACTGGACCTTCAAATGTGATTCCTTTCTAAGACTTGGTAGTGGTTGTTGTTGTTATTTTTAAGTGCCATTGAGTCGATTCCGACCCATAGTGACCCTGTCTAGGATTTCCTAGGAGCAGCTGGTGAGCTTGAGCTACCGACTTTGGAGTTCAAACAACTTTGCAGTCTGATGAATTAGCCAGGCACAATCTAGTTCTTCTGGTCTCAGAGTCATGGAGACTGATGTCCATATGCTCCATTATTCCACTGGACAAGTTGGTTCTAAGCATCTTCAATTTTCACCACTCTTCCATCCTCTGCACATGGAGAGACCAACAGTTGCATCTTAGATGGCTGCTCATAATCTTTTAAGATCCCAGATGCTACTCATCGAGTAGGTTATAGAGCATTGTCTTTGTAGACTATGTTAATGCAATTGACCAGGGCATCCCCTGAGACTATTGTCTTGAGACCCCAGGCCAAACAACTCATATCTCAAGGTGTTTGGGAATATGTAGACTTTTATAAAGGTACATTCATATTTCTTTAGATAATAACTACCATAGTGTTGTATTATCAGAGTGCTACAAGATTTAAATGCTGAGCTTCTTACTTTAAGTATGATACCATGGAATTTATGAAAATACGCTTTCTATATAACTTGTGAAGAATATGTTGATATAGTCACCAAAATCTGTATTTGTGGGACAAACATATGCAGTGAAACATATAAGAGCTAGAACTCTCCATGTGACTTCCTTATTTTTCCCAGTTTTAAACATGTATTTGTTTTGCTTATGTACCATTGAGTTGGTTCTAACTCATAGCAATCTTGTATAGGGTTTCTGAGGAGCAACTGGTAGGTTTGAATTGTCGATCTTACGGCTAGCAGTACAGCACTTACTTATTCTAATTTATGAGGTACATTTGTAGTCAAATATTTATAGCGTTCTCTTGTTTTCTAGTCATTACAACTGTAATCTCAGCTTCTATGACTGATAATTTTTAGTGGAAGTCACTTCTTTAAATTCAAGACGCCAACCTTAGAGATTTGAACACGTTATCTACATTAAATAACTAGTAATAATAGAAAAAATAATCACACATGAAAATTGTTTCTATAACTATTTTATATTTGATTTCAGAATTTGTTTTGCAATTTATACTTAAATATGTTTACACTCAGGAGTTTATAATTTTCGTTTCTTTTGTTGTTAAGTGCTGTGAAGTAATATAATACTCTCCATTAATTATTCAACTCACAGTGTGATGATTTGATTTAGGATGTAGTAAAAAAACTTTCTTGGTTTTAGAACCCATTCTTTTGCCTAATAGATTTGTAGCTCCCAGCTCTAGACTAGTCCAGTGGTCTAGGAGAACTCATTTACCATTCTGTGTCCTCAGTTTCCTTGTCTGCAATTTAGGAAGACTAACACAGTCTCTGAGACTCATGGAATTCAGTTTGTAACCTGTGTTCTGAATAGGCATAGGCTTGTTTATTATTAACACCAATAAAGATAAAGTAAAATTCCTACCACTTTTATGTCTAAACTGAGTTTACTCCATGTATCAGATTATCTATGTGAGACTGAAAAGTGGTTTGGGAGTTAGCTCAAATGATGTGTGCTAGGCCTCACTTAAATGATATGTGTGAGTGACTGTGAACACCCTCAGCTTACTCAGATCATGGGACTGTGAAGTCCAGGCCAGGCCAGTCAGAAGCAGGAGATTCAGTAGTCATGCCAAGCAAAGCATGACAGAGGAAAGACAAAGCTATTTGAACAGGAAGTCAAACTGTCCAGTGGGGCAGTTTTGAAAAACAACATGTTTTTTAACAGAGTTTACAAGAACTGAATGTGTATGAGGGGCTTCAAAAAGTTCATGGAAAGTGGAATAGAAAGATAGTGGAATTTTTCCAGGAGCATTGTGATGCCCTCTCACATATGTGTTTATGTTTGTACATATACACTTTTGAATGATGACAGACGGCCGGGCCAATCAGTTACATATTAATTAATCTAAGAGGTGATTTGTAGCATTTCTCTCTTTTTTAGTGGGCCAGAAAGTCATATCTAACAGGACTTCAGACTAGATGGAGTCTGGATTACCTTCATCCATAGTTCTATTCATTCACTAATTAGTCACTATTTTTGAAGGCCCTACAGTGTGATAGGCACCATGCATGGAAATGGTAACGTTGACCACCAAACATTGTACCTCTGAATATAGTTGTATTTTCACCCATTGAAAACATGTTGTTGTTGCTGCTAAGTGCTGTGGAGTTGGTTGAACTCATAGCAAGCTTATGCAGGGTTTCTGAGGCACGATGGTGAGTATGGGCCATCAACCCTGCAGTTAGCAGGTCATTGCTTATCTTATAGCACCACTTCATGTTTATCTTATCAATAAATTGAGGGGTTTTTGAGGCTTAGAAATATGCTGGCCTTTTCTCAAAATAGTTTGATGTCTTATTTGCAGTTTTCTGGAATTTTCCAGTGGAATGGTGACCTCACTGTGGAGGATCCAGTGAAAGAGGTCCCCTGGGGAGTGAGAAAAGATATTTGGGGACTATGTTTTCTCACTGTCAGTAAAGACCACCTTCAGAATTCAACTTGTTTTTACTTACTGTTGAGTCACTTCTGATCATAGCAATGCTGTATGGTGTTTCCAAAGACCCCAGCAATTTGTACTCCAGTGCTTATCCTACAGTGATGTCATGACTTTTACCCTACAGTGCCACATCATGACTCTTATCCTATAGTGCCACATCATGACTCTTATCCTACAGTGCCACATCATGACTTTGGCATGGAAGAGAGTAAATGACACTGTGGGATTTCCTCCACTAATAAAATCAAAACCAAACCCATTGCTCCTGAGTCCATTCTGACTCGTAGCGATCCTCTACAGGGTCTCTGAGGTTGTAAGTCTTTGCAGACACAGGCAGCCTCTTCCTCCTCTTGAGGAGAGGCTGATGAGTTTGAACTGCCAACCATGTCACTAACAGCCCAGTGCTTAATCCACAGAGCCACCACTAATACTCCTTACTAACTCAGCACTTGTATGGTCATGTCAGGTTACTATGTAAACAAGGAGATAATTCCAAAAGGTGTACCTGAAAGCTGGTGTGCAGAATGTGTGCAGAATCAGGACACTCAACTCAGTTTAATTTGGAAAAGGTATAGGGTTGATGATAGCTTTATTGAGTTTCTGTTAAATGTATCCTTTTTATGCTATAAAATTTCCAAATCCAGTTCCTCCTCTAGGTCATTCCTCAGCCAAAGTTTGGGTCTTGTGCTGACTGCTAAGTTAGCATGCTTGGGGATGAGGGTTGTTGTTGTTGTTGTTAAGTGCCGCTGAGTCAGTTCCAACCCATGGTCATCCTGTATAGGGTTTCCAGGGAGCAGCTGGTGAGCTTGAACTGCTGATCTTGTGGTTCAAATGGCTTTGCAGTCCAGTGTATTAACCCACGGTGCCTCAGCAGGACTTCGGGGATGAGGGTACAGTATTGCAAAACAGAATGATGAGAGATGCACACACGTATGCACTTACACACTTGTATCTGTCTGTGTGTGCCATGGATGTCCGTGTCTCTGGGTTTAGGAGAGCAGACTTACCATCTATGCTTCCCTGGGGAAGACTAGTGCTATCTGCAGTCATGAATATGTGTCTTCACTAACTAGTGACCAAAGCTTTTAGCAAACTCGGTTCTAGGATTGTATCATTTCACAACACCATCCTGAATCATGAGCTTTCAGTGAGGAGTATTCTGTGAGCATGGAAATAGAATATAGACAGTCCCCCACTTGCCATGTACTGGAGTTAAGACAAACCACGATTAGGGTCATCCAATGTTTTGCTTTTTGGTGTGGCGCCATAGGATAAATAGTAGACTTCAAGGTCAGTTTGAGCTACAAGATTGGTGGTTCAAGTTCACCAGCCATTTCTTGGAAACCCTATACTGGGTCGCTATAAGTTGGAACCGACTCAAGGGCACCTAATAACAACATCATTAGTATTGGAATCTTGAAGTAGTGCTCTAGGATATGCACTAGACTGAAAGGTCCACACCAGTTTCTCCTTGGAAGTCCTATACAGGGTCGTTATGAGTCAGAAAGGACTCGACAGCACTTAACAACGTCATCTTTAGTAGTATGTACTAAATATAATGTTGCAGCACGTAATTTGCTCATGTCATCATATCTGTAAGTTTGTTTGTGAGGTTTCCAACCCTAAAGACAAATAAAAGCTGATTTCTAAAGATCCTTATATTAAAAGGCAATCGATGAAGGAAAAAAATAAGCTATTCAACTTATGTCAGAGCTGATTTATAATGGAGTCGAGGGAATGGAACCCCATCGTAAGTCACAGACTGCCTGCAATAGCACACTTCCATTTCTTGGTAAATTCTGTATGGTATTCAATCCAGCCTCATGCCCAGCTCCTCCTCCTCTAAGTCTTTCCTCAGCTAAAGTTTGGGTCTTATGCTGACTGCTGAGTCCATGGACTGACTCATAGTGTGTTTTAGCCATAGCTGTTTTAATGAGACAGCATTTCCAGTTTGAATGGGAAGAGCTGTTTTGTGGTTTTGTGTGGTCTACAAATTGCTCCAGAGCCTTTAGTGTGACTTTCTCCTCTTGTTTGTATTTCTCTTTAGTCCGGTGTGCCATCTTATATTTTTATCCATTTGTTTCTAGGCCTCATTTGAAGCCTTTCTCAGATATCCTTAGGGCATGTCTTGGCTCATAGGAGTAGATTCTTGCCCCTAAAGAGGTCTCTCTGAGCTAGCAGGAAACATTGTCCAGGTCTTCCTTTTGCTTTTGGAACAGAGGTGTTTTTTATCTACAAGATTGTTCTCCCAGTTGAGACAGTCTGCCCTCCAGCAAACAGATGTTTGCATCCAGATCTCCCTCTAGATGAATAACAGCCTCCCAGAGGCTAATACTGGCTGGAAAAGTTCTCTTGTGCACCTATGAAGAATAACTTAGCCCTAAGCAACCTGCCTTTGATGTATATTTTGTGATTCGGGAAGAAGAAAAAATGAAATTGCATTTCTGCCAAACTGTTTCTTGAAGATGTGGATTCTTGTTGACTGAAGGTTTAATCCAATGTGAACTCTGCACTCTCCATTTGAACAAAGGTCAGATTGTGATCACTTTTCCTAATATTAGTCTTCAATGTGGTGCTCTGTGTTGTGGTTTGGATGCAATATTCCATCAGCAAGATGGATCAGATGATGTCTTCTAAATCTCCATCATGTTTGGTTTGCTGAAAAGATTTTTTCCCAAGCATAAAATAGTTTGTTCAAAGAGTCAACCTTCAAAAGGTGCAAGTCTATAGACATGCTGAAAATGAAATGAGTGTATTTTGAGAGGACATTAGTTTTGCCTCGATACCTTGGAATCTCGTCTTTCATTTAATCTAAGATCAATGTGCCTCATGGTAGCAACATTTGTCATAATTGGCTAATAAATTTGTGTCTTCCAATATCAAAATATTAACTGAGACTATGAAATCAGTAAACCATATAATGGTTTTGAACAAGGAATCATAGTTTGGCTTTTGAGGATCAGTGAAGTTAAATAGCAAGCTTTTGTTCACTCAGACTGCTTAAGACAGCAACACATTAGTCCAAAATTTAAGTTTGGAATCTAGTTAAATATTTTTTGAGTCATATTTATTGAAACACGGCAAGCTGGTTTCTATAGTCATTGGTTGGGTGCCTTCGATTCATTTCCAACTCATAAATAACATTGATACACAGCCACAATTGCTTCATGTTGTAATCTTTATGGGAAGAGATTCCATCTCTTTCTCCTGAAAAGCATTTAACTACTGTGTCACCAGGGCACCCTTCTTGAGTACAAGAAAACAGATTTCATGACTCAATCATCAGCATGTCGACTTGTAACCATTCTGCACCAGACTGGGTATAAGTGCAGTGTTTCAGACTCCCCATGTCAGGAGGGAAAAAAGCCTAAAAGAAAGAAAATAACACCTTTTTTTCATTCCTAAAGAAAAACATTTTTGCTTCAAGTCTTGGAGAACAGTGAAGACCTGAAGATTCTTCCCATTTTTTCTTCAGCTCTTTGCAAATCCAGACCATGCTATTGATTACCGACTATTCATTGCTGAAGGCAGTACTCCGTATTCAATAAATTAAGCTTTAATTCCTAAGTCCAACACAATAATTGACCTCAAAAAGAAGATAAATGGATAGGCTGTCCTGAGCTCATGATTAGAATCCACTTGTCAGTCTCATTAAATTAGTATTTTTCAATTCAGTGATTTTCTCCCATTCTTTTCTAGTCTCTTTCAAAATCTATAAAGCCTTTCACCTTCTTCTTGTATCAGTAGAGTCAAGCTATTTTCTTTCTTGACTTCAAAATTGAAAGGTTTTTCTTAAGACATTTTTTATATGTCAGTATTAATAACAATTTATTGTAGTGTCTATTTTAGGACAAACTGCAAAACTTGTATTTCTAAAAAGAAATCTGAAATAATCTGATTTCATAAAATCATAAATGACATTGATATGTAAATAGAAATAGATAGTTGCCATCAAGTCTTACTCATGAAAATCTTATGTGAGACAGAATGAACATTGCCTAGTCCTAAGTCATCCTTGGGGAGTGAGGTGGCTCTCAACTACAAACACTGGACCACAAGGTCAGTGGCTTGAGCCCACCAACCACTCAGTGGAAGAGAGATGAGGCTTTAAAGCTCTCGCAAAGATTTACAGCCTCAGAAACCTCTATGGGGTCACTATGAGTTGGAACCGACTCAGTAGCACTTAACAACAAGAAGTCATGCTTATGATCTCTAGAATGTTCCAATCCACTTTTGTTGCTGTTGTGCCAATCCATCTCACCAAGGGCATCCCTCACTCTTAATGACTCCTGCTTCATCATACACATTGTCCTCCTCCCATGACAAATCCCTCCTGATGATGTTGTGTACAAGGCAAGTACATCAGACAGTTTTCCGTTGTGATCCATAAATTTGCAGTGGAAACTTCTTATTAGTAGATGATCAGGTATTTCTTCATAGTCTGCCTTAGTGCAAAAGCTCTGCTGAAACAGGGTGACCCTGCTGGTATTTGAAATGCCACTAACATAGCTTTTGGCATCATAGCAAAACACAAGCCACCGCAAGACAACAAACTGACAGGTTGTGGAAATTTGATATGTAACTTATTTTATATAGTATAAATTGATCCATTGATGATTTTGAAAAATTTATCCTATCTCCTTCAATAATCATTTTCCTTATCTAATCCTTGATGATTAGGGAGGTTTTTTGATATCTCACCTAAGGAGTCCTGATGTGGCACCCCAGGATTAGCAATGGACTGTGAGGTTGGTTTGAGCCACAAGAAAATCAGTATTTCAAACCCACCAGCCACTCCTTGGAAACCCTATACAGGGTCGCTCTGAGTCAGAACCGACTTGACCGTACTCAACAACAGCAACCTAATGTAACATTTGGAAAAATATTTAAAATGAGAAATTTTTGGTGAGTTGAACCAGATGATAGATGGTTTATAAGCATAATTTTAGATACTAACTCAGTTGTTGGTGCCACTCTAGAAGTAATTTCCACATTTAGAGAGGAAGCAAATTATTTCATAGTAAGAGTGTCAGTAGAGAGTTCATTCTAAACCTTGATGCTTATTATTATGTTAAAATAAATCTAATCACAATTACTGTAGATGCTACTCAATTATCAAGACAATGATTCCACTCCATAGTATTCAGAATTGAAATAGCTAAACAAGTACTCCTCCAGGTAACTTCTAAAAAAGTAGACTTGAGGTTTGACTTCCATGGACTATATGGTGACAGATTTATTACCTCTTTCCTTCATTGTGCCAGAAGCAAACTACCAGAGCTCCAGAAGAGAGAAAACTGTTCTTTAATTCCTACTTGGATTCCTTAAGGTGTCTAAGAATTGAATTAGCTGAAATAACACATAATTTTGGAGAATAAAGGCGACTATGAAGAGTAGGGGAGTCCTGGTGTGCCGCTGTATGCTAAGCACTGAACTGCTAACCACAAGGTCGGTGGTTCAAATCCACCAATCACTCCTCAGAAATCTTATAAGGGTCACTATGAGTCAAAACAGACTGGATGGCACTTTACAACAATAACAATAACAAAATACAACAATAACAACAATAATAGAGACTGCAAGATATAGTTTTGCAGGATCAACTACTGATTCATTGGAAATACCTTCCTCTCAACAAATCAAACAGCATGTTTACTAGAACCTCACCAGATGGAAATCACAGGTATCAAATCAACTTAATCTGTGGAAAGAGACTGTGGAAAAGCCCATGTCATCAGTCAGAACAAGGCGAGGGGCCTACTGCAGAACAGAGGCTGAAGAAAATTAAAACAAATCCACTGGAGTCCAAGTACAACCTTGAATGTATGTCTCACCTAGATATAGACGTCATCTGAAAAATCTATTTGATGCACTGCTGCACACCTGGTGTGGTGCTGTGGGTTAATGCGCCTTTCTGCAAAGCCATTTGAACTGCAAGATTGGCAGTTCAAGCTCACCAGCTGCTTTTTGGAAATCTTTTATAGGGTCGCTATGGGTTGGAACCGACTCAACGGCACTTAACAACAACAACAACAACAAACACTAATAATAGAAGAAGATGAGAAGAGTTGTAAAATTACATCAAGGACATCTACATGAAGAAATCAAAAAAGGTCATTAAAAACACAGAAGATAAAGAAAAGATCAAATTGATGTCAGAAGAAACATGCTCTACATGCTCTCAAATGTAGAGTTGCTAAAGCAAATCAAAGGAATTATGAAATAACAGAGATGAATAGAAGAATTCTGTGGGCTGTATGAGAAGACAAAGTAAAATATTATAATAAAATGTGCAAAGATCTGGATTTAAAAGTCCAAGGAAAGAAACACTCATCATGTCTCAAGCTGAATGAAATAAAGAAAACCTTCAAGCCTTGAAGTGTAATTTTGAAGGGTTCTATAGGCTGTGTCCTGGTGTGGTGCCGTGGGTTAATGTGATGAGCTGCAAAGCTGGTTTGACCCTCAAGGTCGCTGGTTCAAGCTCACCAGCTGCTCCTCAGTAGCCCTATTTGCTATGGGTAGGAACCGACATGGAGGCACTTAACAATAACAACAAAAATTGGCAAAATATTGAATTATGCAGAAAGCATCAAAAAAGATGGAAAGAATTCTCGGAGTCATTGTATCACAAAGATCTGGTCAATATCCAACCATTTTAGGAGGCAGGAGTTGATCAAGACTGATGACCTTTAAGGAAGAAGTCCAAGTTGCACTATAGACCTTGGTGAAAACATGGCTCCAGAAATGGACAGAATAACAACTGTGATGTTTTAATAAATGAGTGCAATGCTGGAAGCACTTTTGTTTCCACCAAGGAATTTGGAAGACAACTACCTGGACAACCAACTGGAACATATCCATATTTATGCCAATTCCTAAGGAAAGTTACCCAGTGGAATGTGGAAATTATTGAACAATATCATTAATATCATACACAAATAAAAACTTTGCTAAAGATATCTCAAAAATGATTGTAGCAGTACATCAACAGGGAACTGCTAGAAATTCAAGCCAGAGGTAGAAGAGGACATGAAAGGAAGAATGTCATTACTGATGTCAGATCAATCTTGGCTGAAAGCAGAGTATACCAGAATATCTACCTATGTTTTTAATTGACTGTATAAAACCATCTACAGTATGGGTTGTAGCAAATTATTATTCACAGAATGAGAACTTCAGGCCACTCAACTGTGCTCATGCAGAACCTATACATAGACCAAGACTTGGTTGTTTGAACAGAACAAGGATACACTGCAAGGTTTAAAATCAAGAAAGATATATGTCATGGTTGTGTCCTTTTACCATATTTATTCATGCTGTATGCCGAACAAATAATCTGAGGAACTGGCCTATATGAAGAAGAATATGACATCAGGATTGGAGGAAGGCTCATTAACAGCCAGTGATATGCAGATGACAAACCCTTGCTTTCTAAAAGTAAAAGATGACTTTTATGAGCATTTATTTATGAAGATTAAATACTGCAGCCTTTAGTATGGATTGCTTCTCAACATAAAGGGAAACATAAATCCTCACAACTGTGCCAATAAACAGTATCATAATGAATAGAGGAAAATACTGAAGCTGTCAAGGATTCATTTATGTGTGTTCACCAGTAACAACCATGGAAGCGGCAGTCAAAAAGTCAACGTATTGCATTGGGCAGATCTGCTGCAAAAGACCTCTTTAAAAGTGCTACAAAATCAAGATGTCACTTTGAGGACTAATGCGCACCTGCCTGAAGCCACATTTTGTTTTTGTTTGTTTGTTTATTTTCTAATCACCTTTTATACATATGAAAGCTGGATATTTATAAGGATGTCCCAAGAAGAACTGATGCATTTGAATTAAGGTTTTGGCAAAGCACATTGAAACTATCATGGACTGACAGAATAAACACATCTGTCATGAAAAAAAATATAATGAGAATGTCTCTTAGAAACGAGGATGGTAAAACTTCATATTACTACTTTCCTTACTTACTTTGACATGTTATCATGAGAGACCAGTCCCTAGAGAATGACATAATGCTTGTTAAAGTTAAGGGTCATCAGAAAGGAAGCAACCCTTCAGTGGAATGGACTGACACAGTGGCTGCCAAGTGATAGATTCCTAATATTTACCGATGCTCTTCCGTAGGGAAATCACATGGTACTCTTTTTTTCTTTGACTCATGGGCTCAAATATAGCAACAGTTGTGAGTCTGGTGTAGGATTGGGCAGCATTTCATTCTGTTGTACTATATAGAGTAGTTCACAGCAAGGATTGGGACTGTGGTAGTTTCATATGATAAGCACTGGACTGCAAACCATAAATAAAGTTGGCTTTTTGAGCCCACCAGCTGCTTTGCAGGAGAAAGATGAGGCTTTTATTCTTTGTGAGAGCAGAACCGACTTATGGCAGTTACCAACAACAACAAGGACATGAAGAATAGCAGTCACAGCCATGATTCTAACGGTCATCAAGTTGGTCTGACTCATAGGGAACCATACAGGGCTTCCCAGGTTGTATGTCTTAATGGGAGCAGAAAGTCCCATCTTTCTTCTTTGGAACAGGTGGTAGGTTTGAACTGCCAATCTTGCAGTTAGTAGTATAGTGCTTATCCTACAGCATCACTGCGGTTCTTTCAAGTCCCTGGGTGTCACAGATAGTCTATGAGTCTAATGTTGGTTCTTCAGCTCCACCCAGAAAAACCGTGGACCAGACACCCAACTGTCTGTTCCGCTGAAGTCCTGGTGTGGCACTGTGGGTTAAACACTTAACCACAAGGTCAGATAAAACCACACAGTGGGTTGTTCAAACGCATCAGCCATTCCTCTGAAAACCTCTACAGGGTCACTATGAATTGGAAACAACTCGACAGCTCTGAACAGCAGCATCTGCTTCTGTAAGATTCCAGCCAAGAAAGCCCTATGGAGCACAGTTCTACTCTGTAATAAACCCTGGTCATCGTGAGTTGGAATTGACTCCGTGGCAATGGTTTTGTTGTTGTTGTTGTTGTTTTATGAAGAGGTAAAGCAGAAGCAGTCTTTCATTAGGAAGTTGGATTTATAAATCCAGGAGCATTATCTTTATGAATCCTTTTCCATAACCCCAAACCATGTTTTCTAAAAGCAATAAACGCTGAAGTTGTTCTTCTCAGGCTCATATGTGCATGAATAGATTCCTCTACACACATAAAATGTCTCTTTAAAGACCCAAATATGAGGGCTGAGGACGCTAATGGTACCCAATCGCATTCCTTTCTGTCTTGTTTTTTGCATCCTGTAGTTGGAATTGACTTGATGGCACTTAACAACAACAACAGTATACTAGCCTGGTGTGGCTCTGTAAGATAAGCACTAGAATGCTAACTGTAAGGTCGGCAGTTCATACCTATCCTCCACTCCTCAGAAACCCTATCCAGTGTCATTTAGTTCAAACTGACATGAGGGCACTTAACAACCACATTGTGTTCCTCGTAACACAAATGCTGTTTCTTTGTATAATATTTTTATGTCAAAACTCTAAATGATAAATATCAATTGCCCGTCCTGGTGTGGTGCTGTGGGTTAATGCGCCAGACTGCAAAGTTGTTTGAACTGCAACGTCAGTGGTTCAAGCTCACCAACTGCTCCTCGGAAACCCTATACGGGGTCGCTATGGGTTGGAATCAACTGAACAACATATTTTGTTCAAATTCTATATGATGTTTGTTGTTGTTGTTGATATTAAGTGCTATTGAGTCAGGTTGACTCATAGCGACCGTGCATAGGGTTTCTGAGGAGCACCTGGTGGCTTTGACCTGCCGACCTCGTGGTTTGCAGTCCAGTGCTGATCCTACAGGGTCACACCAGGAGTCCATGTGATGGCAGGTTAGGTATATAATGATAATGCAAAATATTTCATGGCATTATGATTCATTATGGCAGCCCAAATTACGTTCATTATAGCTTTGTTATTAAGTGCATTTAATTCCATTATGAATCTCTAAACACTGATAATCGATTGCTATATATGGAATCTCCAAAGAGTCCAAAATATTACATTAATTTGAATATCTCATTTGTGAACCATTCCAAGTATCAGCAGTTTAATTTAATTTTGTGTTAGAACAAATTCATAAAAAGACTAGCACAAATGTATTCATCAGTTTGCATTCATTGTGCTAATGACAATTCTTTGCACATATTTTTATTTGACTTTTTATCAAACAGAAAGATTTTCTAAAATGTAATAGTAAAAAAAAATAAAAAAAACTGAGCTATTTGGGAGAGAAATTAAATAATAGATTCCTAATATTAATGGATGCTCTTCTATATGGAAATCACATCGTCTCCATTTTTGTTTGACTCATGGAAAAATCATAGCTACAAGTCAAATCTCATTTAACATATTGTTATCTAGGGTTCCTTAGTATTGTAATCATAGAGTGCATTTAAAAAAAAAGAAAAAGAAAATGCCCGCTCAAAGCAATTATTTTTGAGATTAAACAATGAGGTTTTATTTTTTTAAGATCTTAATAAATTTCTGACCACTTTCTTGTTTTATTGGCAGAATTTTTCCGAGAGCTCTTGGAGAATGCAGAGAAGTCCCTCAATGACATGTTTGTAAGGACCTATGGAATGCTGTACATGCAGAACTCCGAAGTGTTCCAGGACCTCTTTACTGAGCTGAAAAGATACTACACGGGGGGCAATGTGAACCTGGAGGAGATGCTCAATGACTTTTGGGCTCGGCTTCTGGAACGGATGTTTCAGCTGATAAACCCACAGTATCACTTCAGTGAGGACTACTTGGAATGTGTGAGCAAATACACCGACCAGCTGAAGCCTTTTGGAGATGTGCCCCGGAAACTGAAGATTCAGGTCACCCGTGCATTCATTGCAGCGCGGACATTTGTTCAAGGACTGACTGTGGGCAGAGAAGTTGCAAACCGAGTTTCCAAGGTAAGTAAAAAAAGCTACTGTCTTTCTAACCAGTCTTCTTCATTTCGTTTATTCTGTTTTTAAGGTAAAAACTAGAAAACAAACAAGGTAAACAAGTTCTCATTTATAGTGATTTTTTGTTGCTTCTAGACAAACCAGCTTTATGTCAAAGCTTAATTTTGTTTTTTTGTTTTGTTTTGTTTTTTCCATCCTTGTTTTAGATGAGAGAAGACAGGTTGCCATTCTATGTCATTTAGAGTATAGTGTCAATATTTATCAGTAATATAGTGGTGGTGGTGGTTATGTGCCGTGTAGTTGGTTCCGACTCTTAGCGACCCTGTACAGGGTATCCGAGGCTGTAAATCTTTACAGGAGCAGAAAGCCTCATCTTTCTCCCACGGAACAGCTGGTAGTTTTGAGCTGCTGATCTTAAGATTCGCAGCCCGATTCATAACCACTACGCTACCGGAGCTCCTTAGTAACATAGTAAAGAGCCTCGCTATGGGTCGGAACCAACTCTATGGCACTTAACAACAACAACAACAAAGAGCCTTTATAAGAACTAGTGCCCCAAACAGGTGTCTTGCAACCATAATCACTTGTATTTCTGAGCAGCGCTTTAAGATGGCGCATCCTTACACAGCAGTCCATTGGAGGTTCAAGCCCTCCAGGAAGTCACAGATGGTATTCTTGGTTCTTCAAGTGGAGACAAGGTGTTCTTCGAAACACCAGCATGAGGCTTACCTTTTTCTTTGTCACCTTGTCAAAGAGGCCAGATTTCTTAATAGTGAAAGAAGAGGTGTCGGCTAACACCTCAAGAACCAGATTAGAGATAAGCACTGGAATGGAAGGTTGGTTTGAACCACTAGATTGGTGGTTCAAATGCAACAACTCTTCCGCAGAAACCCTCTATAGGATCACTATGTTGTTGTTGTTAGGTGCCATCGAGTTGGTACCGATTCATAGTGACCTTATGCGCAACAGAGCAAAACACTGCCCGATCCTGGGCCAGCCTCACTGATGTTGCCATGCTTGAATCCATCGATGCTGTGAGCTGGGACCAATTTGAAGGCACTTAACAATAGCAGCAATGAATACCAAGTATGACTGCAGTCATAAAATTCCTTTTGTTATCCATTGTCTTTGCAGTGCAGTATCATGTATTGCATTGGTCTTATGAGAAAGGTAAATCATCAATGCGCTTTTGTGCCTTTCCTTGAGGATAATGTTTTTAAGCCTGTAAGACAAGGGCCCTTTCTCCACAGCTGTCTTTAAACATTGACTATTTCCTATGTCATGTTTAGCCTCCATTGTTTAAGTTCTTTCTTGACATTTACCTGCTCTTATGAGATGGGTTTGCCCATTTATGAGGTCAGTCTAACAAATGAACTGCAAGATGATTACTTGAAGTAGTAAAGTAAAAACAATACATATCAGGAATCTTGTTTTATGTCATCCAAAGAAGGTCATATTTGAACAAAGATTATTGCCAAACACTACTTTTCTATTGCAGGACTATATCAAAGACCAGACAGTATTTTTTATATCTCTCGTTGCCATTCTGCTAAATTTCTTATTTTTCCACATTGATCTTCAAAATATTTACATCTTGCCTTAAAGATTGTGTTTACCTTTAAAGATGTTTTTCTATCACATTATTTGTAAAGTACATGAAAATTAGTTTTCAAGTTATCCATTTCTAATAATTTTATTTAAGCATGTGGAAAGGTTATTAGCTCTAAAGCTCAAAAAGGGAAATGTACAAGTGATTGAATAGTATTAAGTGCATTCAACTCTGTTGTTAAAAATAATGATTTTTCTATTGAAGTAAAAAAATCAAATGAATTAACAAGGAATTGACCAGGTAGAACAATAGGAAATGTGATCACCTGAGGAAAGCCTGCAAAATGTAAATAAATATAAAATATGTTTATTTCCCATACTTTGTTAACAGGTAGATATCATTAAAAATAATAATAAGTATAGTCACTGGGGCTTCAAACTGAAGCCTTTGCTTTTGTTGAAAAATGAAACTTTTGAGAAGCATGAAAGTAAATTCAAAGTGCATTGATAAATATACCGTAAGAATGTTTGATAATTTATATTTTACTTGACTTAGGTTTGAATACCATTTGGATGCGTGTATTATGAGATAAGCTCATATCTTCTAGCAAGGTGTCTAATAGATTGCATTGCAGATGACTGCTCTCCCTTTTTCTGTTGTTTCTAAAACAATGGCAGTGACCATGGCATGGAGATGGTGCCCCTTCATTAATCTCTGAATATCTTGTTCGGAGGTTTTTGCCAACCAAAACTTAACAAACTTAACAAACTACTCTTCCTTGTCAAGGTTGATATAGTCAATCATTAGGGAATACTCTACCATAATCTCTCTTTCTCTGGCCCTTTTGTCTGAAAGGAGCTTGTGTCCATTTGGGATGAAGTGTTCTATATGAATATTGGCTTATCTCACTAGAACTCATTAACCTGATGAACTCAAATTGTCAGTCTCATACTGACAGCTGTACACTGCTTATATCTATGTATGTGTGGATATATTGTTATTGTTGTTGAATGTCATCAAGTCAATTCCAACTCATAAAGACCCTATATGGGCCTTCCAAGGAGGGGCTGTTGCGTTTGATCCACTGACCTTGTGGTTCCCAGTCCAGTGCCGCTTATCCTATAATGCCATACCAGAATTCAATATGTATATACAAATATATATGTGTGTGTGT
>NW_006408523.1:19730175-19749984 GCF_000296735.1 Chrysochloris asiatica | reverse complement strand
ATATAGTTGTTGTTAAGTGACGTCAAGTCGGTTCTGACCCATAGCGACCCTGTATAAGGTTTCCAAGGAGCAACTGGTAACCTTGTATGTGTATATGTATATACAGTCAGTCTGCTAACCTCAAGATCAGCAGTTAAAAACTACCAGCTGTTCCGCTATATATATATACACACACACGTGTGTGTGTGTGTGTGTCATTGTTAGGTACCGTTGAGTCTGTACCAACTCATAAGAGCCTGATGAACAACAGAACCAAACACTGCCTAGCCCTGCACCAATCTCACAATCGGTGCTATGCTTTAGCCTATTACTGCTGCCATTGTACCAGTCCATCTCAATAGGGGTCTTCCTCTTTTTCGCAGATACTCCACTTAACAATCATGATATCCTTCTCCAAGGACTAGTCCCTCCTGATAATATGTCTGAAGCATGAGAGACCAAGTCTGGCCATCCTGGCTTCCGAGGAGCATCCTGGATGTAATTCTTCCAACACAGATCTGTTTGTTATTCTGGCAGTCCATGAGACTATTGAAAATACCATGGCTTGGGTCAGGCTCACCTTAGTCCTCGAACTGACATCTTTGCACTTCAACACTTTAAAGAGGTCTTGTGCAGACGGTTTCCCTAGTATAATAGGTCATTGTTGTTGTTGTTAAGTGCCATTGAGTTGATTCTGACCCATAGCAACCCTGTATAGGGTTTCCGAGGAGCAACTGGTGAGCTTGAACCGCTGACCTGGCGGTTGAAACTGGCTTCACAGTATGACGTATTAACTCACAACACCACACCAGGATTCCAATACATCATTGTCATTGTTGTTGTTAAGTGCCATGGAATCTGTTAAGACCCATAGCAACCCTACATAGGGTTTCCGAGGAGTATCTGGTAAGCTTGAACTGCAGACTTTGTAGTTCAAATGTCTTTGCAGTCTGGTGCATTTACCCACAGTGCAACACCAGGGTATATAGAGTGCTTGTGTGGTGCTGTAGGATAAGCACTGGACTGCAAGATCAATTTCAAACTCAAGGAGGCTGTTGAAACTCAGAAACCCTACTGTTATTTTAGTGCCATCAAGTGGGTTCTGACTCACAGGGACCCTGCATAGGGTTTTTGAGGAGTGGCTGGTCAGCTTGAACTGCCAACATTGGGGTTCAAACCACTGTTGCAGTCCAGCGCATTAATCCGCAATGCCACACCAGGATCGCTACACCAGGACTATACAAGGTCAGAACCAACTACATGTCACTAATGATATATATATTACTGTTTGGGGGGATGCATATAGTGACTCTATATGATAAGCAATGGACTGAGAATCACAAGATCCATAGTTTGAGCTCTACACCTACTCCATGGCAGAAAAAGAGACTTTCTACACCTGCAAAGATTTGTAGCCTGGAAACCCTATTACAAGGTCACTGTGAGTTGGAACTGACTCAATAGCACTTAACAATAACAAAAATATAGATACATATAGTTGGTAGAAGTGTGTACAGGTATGTGTGTATGCCCAGGCATACACAAAGCCTTTGTTTAAATGAAGCTTAGCTTTTCTTAAATAATTTATGACACAGTTTTAAGAATTATATCCAGAAACTCAGCAACCTAATGATTACCAGATGATCCGTAACTGAGTGAACCAAAAGGAACCTATCCGTACCACATAAGTTTCATCACGCAAAATGTTTTTATACTAAGAATAAAATATTACAAGGACTAAATATATTAAAAAGAGAAGCAAGAGTTGTGTTTGAGGTTTAAGTCCTGGTCTGAAATCTGAAGCATCTGTGTGGTCGATTAACTGAGTGATTTAAAATAGAGTGAAATAGGATAGAAAAAAGTTAGGGAATTCAAGGCAAAATTCAATCTAGCTTATCTTTTGCATCCTGGTTTGAAGTTTTTTGTTTTTCCCTAACCACCACCTCATTTTTTTTTTTTTTTTTCCTCTTCACTAACCATTACTTCTTAAATCTTGGATGAGATCATTAAAACCTGATTAATTGTTTTGACGGGACATGTTACCTCTTTAGCAAAGCACATAAGTTGACATGCATGTTTTGACATAGTATTACAGGGAATTTACTTACTAGAAACATCGAAGACTAATGTGTATCAACATAATTAAAAAAACCAAAAGACTTATGTTTGCCATCTTATAGATTCTTAATTAACAAAGCCTGACTCTTAAGAAGAATTATATGGTTCTGGTGTGAGTATCTGTGGTCGGTTATCCAGAAGTTGTTTTCTGTGTGAATGAGTATTTTTGAGTGTGCCAGGTTTTGAGAAGGTGTGGACAACTTCTCATTCCTATTTGGTAGAAGTATAAATTGATACATTTACTTTGAATAACACTTAGAATTATCTGTGTTGTTGGAGACATACAAATCTTAATGATCTACATTTCCCTCTCTGGATAAGCTGTTACACATATGAGAGAGCTTCACAAAGTTCCTGGGAAAATGGAATGAAATTTTTCCACAAATGTTTTGAAGCCCCCTCATGTGTAGAAGAATGTTTATAGCAGTATTGTTTACAGTACCATAAAAAGACGTATCCTAATGGTGCTGTGGGCTAATGTGTCAGACTGCAAAGTTGTTTAAACTTCAAGGTCGGTGGTTCAAGTTCATCAGCTGTTCCTTGGAAACCCTATACAGGGTTGCTATGGGTTGGAATCGACTTAATGGCACTTAACAACAACAATATGCATGTAAGTAAACGGTTACCTTTTCATTGCATGAACTACAGAGCAGTGACGTGGTCAAGCAACATTGGTGAGTGAACCTCTGTAACTGGACTTCAATCAAACATATTTCAATAAAAAGAATACATTGTTGTTGTTGTTGTTAAGTGCCATCGAGTCGGTTCCGACCCATAGCGACCCTGTACAGGGTTTCCGAGGATATATATTCTTAAGTAAAGCATTGCTTAGGTCCCCATATGAAGTTCATACATATGGGAACCTAAGCTATACGTAAGAATAAAAATACATGTATTGAAACTATCAGGGAAATGTAAGAAATGATAAACACATAAAAATCAGAATGCTCTTGCCTTTGGTCATAGGGTTTGGGGATGTGATAAATGAGAAATAGGATAGATACACAGGGATTTTCAAAGGAATTGTTAGCATTCATATCTTAAACTTAGTTCTGTGTGTGTGTGTGTGTGTGTGTTATAAGATCTTTTAAATAAAAGAGATTAAGGTGGGGAAAGTCTTTACCATTGTTGACCTATGATTCTTTTCTCCTGTGATCACTTCCCTGCATTCCCCTCAGTTGTTGGCAGAGGTACCATTGCTTATGAAATTTTTCCAGCCCTCTTCACCATCCATGGTTGTTAAATGATGTGGGTTAGGGATAGAGGGTAAAGTTCTAATATAAACATGCTGTTGTTGTTGTGTGCCGTGGAGTCGGTTTCGACTCATAGTGACCCTGTACAGGGTTTCCAAGGCTGTAAATCTTTACAGGAGCAGAAAGCCTCGTCTTTCTCCTGTGGAACAGCTGATAGTTTTGAACTGCTGACCTTGCGGTTCTCAGCCTGATTCGTAACCACTACGCTACCAGAGCTAACATAATATAGTGGTCTTTGAGAGAAATGATCCAGATCTTTTTTTTTTTTTTTTTTAAATACATGCCTTTCTTGAAACCCACCTTCTCCCCCTTTCAGCAATTACACCCATTGCTGAAAGGAAACATGGCCACTAGCAGTCACGTCATTATGTAAGCTTACCTGACATTGTGAAAAACACAGAATTCATGAATGGATCCTTTGCTTGGGCCAAGCCTCATTTATACCTCTTAGAGGTAAACATAGAAGTCACTTTAATGCCTTGAATCACCCTATCATGATGCCCTGTATACAAACAAGCATAACTTTCATATTATTCTGCTTTGATGAAAATATTTCTATGAGTAAAGCTGTATGTTGTGTCAAGATCAACCACTTTAACTATACAAAGGGACTTCAAAAAGTTCATGGGAAAATGGAATTGAAAGATAAATGAATTTTTCCACAGACTCTCTGAAGCCCTCTTGTATGAGTCATTTTCATTGACTCCCTTGGTACATATTAGGTAGGTAGTGAAGCTGGTCCATAGAATTTAAACTATTTCCAAATACTGCCCTATGTAGAACTGCCTCTCAGTGCACCTCACTATTTACTATCTTTCTTCTCTGTGGATCTCGACTTTGAAAAGCAAGTCCGGTTTTGTCTCTTTAGTAAAATATTTCCATCAACAGACACCTGCCTATGTCTGCTTTACCAATGAATGTTTGTTTTTACATGAAGTCTCTTAACTGGTTCATCTACCTGAGTTAACAGCCAGGCATCAACCATGTGTGCCTAGAAAGCAATAAACAGAGTCAATTTTCAATAAATGTAAAGACTACAAGGTGAAAAAAAAGATCATCAAATTTGATGAAATAAAGGCTATGAAATGTATGCATTAAAGCATTCTCTGATTACAAGGGAAAAAAATCCCTAAGACTTTATCAAGGATACAGTTTACAAGGGAAATGACATTTGAGTTAGCTGTTTGCTTTGGGGAAAGAATTTAAAATATAAAGTAAGATGAATACTATCTATTGCTTGGCTGCAAATTGGTCCACAAGAGTGAGTTCCCTTCTAGACCTGAAATGCGGCCAAGGACCATAGTCTCAGTTCGTCCATTCTTTTTTCTGACCAATAAGCTGTCTATTTTATAACTTTAAGTTTTGTTCCTCATTTTCTCCAACTCTGTCTGGGACCTTCAGGTGTGATCCCTTTCAGAGCAGTCGGTAGTGGTAGGTGGGCATCATTTAGTTCTTGTCGTCTCAGAGTTATAGTGAATGATGCTCATGTGTTGCATTAGTCCATTAGACTAATTGACTGCAGACATCTCCAGTTTTCATCACTCTTCTTTCTTCTGCACATGGAGAGAACAATAGATGACTACTCATGAGATTTTAGGATTCTAACTGCTACTCACCAAAGTAGGACGTGGAATATTGTCTTTGTGGACTATGCTATTTCATTTGACCATGGTGTCCCCTGAGACTATATTCCTGAGATCCCAGGCTCATCAAATTTTTGCTTCGAGGTGTTTGATAATGTCTCAGTTTTCATCATTTTGACCCCTGTATGCTCTACCACATTCATAGATGTGTTTGCAGCAAAGATAACTACCCACGTACAAATGTCCTCTGTCAAACTCTTATATATGTGTGGTTATCCTTCCACTTTCTCTCCCATACTTATTCAGCCTGTGTATCTAACTGTAGAACACTACTGTTGCAGGCTTCTGTATACCTCTAACCCCTTTAATCCTTGCATTCTTCGTTGTGTCTTCATTTGTCTTCATTGTTCTCCTGTCAACCTCCTTCTTCTTGTAAGTTGTCTTCCCCATCACCTGAATTAACACATGTATATCCTCTAGGCAGTGAATTTCTCTCCCTTCCCTTCTATCACTGACAACCAAAAAAGAATATTTATTTTAACATGAAAACCTTTTGTTGAGTTTTTACAATAGTGGACTCATATAATATCTGTACTTTTGTGATTGACTAATTTTATTCAGCATGTCTTCCAGGTTCATCCATGTTATGAGGTGTTTCACCGATGTCTTGTTATTCTCCAGTTTTGTGTAGTATTCTGTTGTGTGTATGTGTACCAAAGTTTGTTTATCTATTCTTCCATTAATGTCTCCATTTTTTGCTATTGTGAATAGTACTGTGATGGCCATGGGTGTGCTTATATCTTCTATGTCAGAGCTCCTATTTCTTGGGAATATATACGATGTACAGGGATTGCTGGATCCTATAGCATTGTTATTTCCAACTTTTTGAGGAAGGGCATACTGTTTTTCTGTGGTGTATTTTGATAGAAATTAGTTTTTGAAGCATGATCCAGAAAGAACAAAGACCACAAAAGATCTTAGGTGAATGAAACCTTTTTATAGTTTTTCTGTGGTCTGTATATTCTGCTCTGTAATTGATGAATATTCAATGTAGATTACTTTAATAATATACAGCTTTAGGAAGAATATGTAAGCCTTTCAAAATTATCAATAATGCTTCTATGCTTGCAACTGTAAGTCAGCATAAATGATTTTTACTAGCTGTCTTGTAATGTTGGGATGGACATTATATTTAGAAAGCGCTTTGTGGTTGATAAATAAATAATTACATGATAGAAAATAGCAACAAAATGATATGAGCATGAGAAGACATAACAGCAAAAATAGCTTAATCTAATTCATTCAAAATGTATGAGTCTTACCATGTTCCAGGTACTGCACTAAGCACTGAAATCTTAAGAGCCTAAGCAAGTTCAGATGTCAGAAGAAGAAAAAGTGTTTTTCTCTTTGGTTAGCATGTGGAAAGCATCACAGCTGAGTTTCCAAAAGTAAAAGAGAATGCCCTATTTTAAAGTTCCATTGAAAATGTTTAAAGCAATTAAAACCTGTATTATTAATTCTGAGTTCTCTTGCAAAATACATAGCCTAGGTGTATACATTTAGATGTTCGGTAAAGAGGAGGGCTGGTGAAGAAGACCCCCAATGATATGGATTGACACAGTTGCAGCAGCAATGGGCTCAAGTGTAACAATTGTGAAGTTGTTGTTCCTAAGGTTCTATGAGTCGGTATTGATTTGATGGCACCTAACAACAACATACATACATTCAGAAGGCTGATTGGGTTAAGAGGAGACAGAACTGAGGAAAGTGAAGCCATTTGTTTCCTTTGCATTAAAAACTACTTGTTTATCATTTCTTCTGTTCTTTTCTTGTTTATGTCTGCTTCTAATAACCTATCTCTGAGTTATTTTATTTTATTTCACAATTGTATCTATTGGAATACCATAAAACTCAATGTCTTTCTCTCAACCAAGTCCAATTTTGTTGAACATTCATTTATATTGAAAGGAGAAAATAGGGGATACCTTAATGCTAAGTGGACCATGGCTAGAAAAAGTTTGGAGAACACGGCTCTGACTGTACTGTACTATCATGTTTGTGTTCCCTACACTCCATGATGGGGCAATCATAATAACTAAACATCAATCTGGTCAAAATATGGATCCTTGTGAACTTAAAGCCATATGGATGTTTGGCTTAGTCCTCACAGGTGGGTACATCTGGAGAGGCAAACAAAGACCCTCCAGCACTACAGCTACCATTTTGTTCAGCTTGTATCCCCACTATCCTGCACAGTTCCCAGAACCTAGATCACCTTCATTTAGTAATGGTTGTCTGCTTGCTGATTGATTTAAGAATCCCCAAGATATAAATGTTTGCTGGAAAGATGTTAGCATTTGCCTACAGAGAGACTAGAACAGGATCAAATGGAACATCAGGAAACACGACATTTCAGAGGATACAGAAAAAGAGACCAAAGTGGAGAACCAGAAAAGCGGAGTGTCCTGAAAGTTAAGGGAGAGATTTTGAAGAAAGGGGGTAGATAATAGCATCAAATGTTGCAGGTTGTTAGATGAGAAAGGGAGTGAAAACATACCTTTGAATTTGACCATTAGGGTGTTACTGACTGGTTTTATAGACTGGTTTTACTGACTGGTTGAATAGACTGGTTTTAAATGAACTGGTTGAAGAGTGAATTCTTCTAGCTCTGAACATTCTGGACCAGGCCTCGTCTGGTATGACCAACAGATTCATGCCTGTCCAGCAACAGTTTTACAGCAAAAGAAATAGAAAGAAAGAAAGAAAAAACAAAAAACTTTATGGCAATTTCATATTGTCCAGACATCTGGGAGTCCTGGTTTGGTGCTGCTGTATACACACTGGACTGCTAACTGTAGAGTTGGTGATTCAAACCCACGAGCCTCTCCTTGGAAATCCTATACAAGGTCTCTCTGATTTGGAACCGAACCGATGTCACTTAACAACAGCAACAACTGCTATCTATGATGTCATCAGTGAAACCCTCCTGTGGTATGAACTGCGTAATAGTTTTATACTCTTGGGACCATTTATCAGGTCATGACAAAACAAAATAGACAAACCTGCCAGATAATTTGCATTTCAAACAATTGGAGAAATATTATTCTAGAATGCTGTTACTAGGCAAGCAATAACATATGTTGGTTGATTATGTTGGTGTGTTTGGGCGTTCACGTTATATCTTGCCTATAGTCAGCTTCATGCTACTCATTTTAATGTCTTCATGCCCTACTACCCCACCACTCTCCCACCTCCTTGGGATATTCTCTGTATTTACAATCATGGTGCACTGTCAGTAAACTCATGTTTAATGGCATGTCTACTGTTTGCTTGTGCCCCACAAGTGCAAAAGCTCCTCTGGGGCCATCAGATAGCATGGCAATTGTGTGCTCTAAGCAGACATCTTTGTTACTAATAGAGGACATTCATGGTGGAATGTGCCAATTAGGTACAACACAAATAAAAACGGCCCAAGGATAAAGCTCTAGTGCAGTAACTCAAAGAATGTTCCTTCTGAAATAGCATCACAAAGGAAAACGCACCTGATACTTTATCCTGTTTCTCCATGCTGCCTCTGTTCTCCGTTATTTATCTCTGAATGCATTTCTTCTTTCCTTGCCAGACAGTTCTATGCAACAAGATCTGAACAATAGTTGTACTATAATTGCTTACACATGCAAAGACACATTCCGGGTACTGACAGGAGAATATGCAGAGTGTGTGATATCATAGGCTGAACTTGAAAGTTTAGAGGATTTCTATTTTATTGTCCCATCTGCAGAGATTCAGTGCTACAAGGACATTCCCTGAAGCAATATGTGTGCACTGTAGAGGTTTATGAGCCAAGATACACATCAAAAAAGGTTTTTAATAAAGCCTGACAGATATATTGCAAAAATATTGCTGACACAGTGAAGCAGGACCTATGTGGGATGCATGACACACAAGGTTTTTAATGAGGTATTGGGTCAGATTGATATTTGTAAGGAAGGCGCTATATTACATACCATAGATTTTCTCCATTGTTATCGTTGTGATGGCAAGCAAGGGTTATCCCTCTCCACAAGTATGTGTTATACCTCTTAGTCTACATGAACAGTATCCAGGGCAAACACAATGGATCAATCCCAGATGCTTAGAAAGTAATATTTATCCCAAACAATGTTAAAACTCTACATTTTCTTGGATTTAAATCAGATAGCCCAGGGTGAAAATGGACATTTCAAAGTATTAGTAATAGCATCAGGGTGACTTTGACATTAAGATGGGAGTGAAACTATAGCCTAAATCAATAAACATGCTAAGTTAACACCAGTTGACACACGAGTGGCTCACATAAACAACATTTTAAAATACATTTCTGCCCTGGCCTGAATGTGCTGCCTGTCAGAAATGCCACTGTTATATTTAATACTCAGCAGATAGCAGGGGATTTCATATGGAAATTATATTCTCTTTATTTCTTAGCATTAGGAAGTAAGAAAGGCAATCTTTTCTGTATTGATTTTGTGTAAGATTTTGGCAATCAAACATTTAACTCATGAATTTGTAGAAATCTATTAATTTTGGAAAAATCATTATGCTACATGCTATTCTCATAGTATGGACTCCTGGTATTATGCTGTAGGATCAACACCGGACTGTGAACCACAGTGTCGGCAGTTCAAATCCACCAGCTGCTCCTTGGAAACCCTATACAAGGTTTCTTTGAGTTGGAATCAACTCAACATCACTTTACAACAACAACATTCTCATAATATGTCCAGATATGAGACTCTTCAAAAAGAAATATATTTATTTATAAGTAATGGGTGCTCAAAGTTTCCTAACTTACTCTTGACTTTTAAAGATGGCATATTCTCTGACTTAAAATATACCTAGACATAGACATCAAGGGAAAAATACACCATTTCACTATTTTTAAATGAAAATGGACATCATGTAGTGAGAAGTGTAAGATTTTAATTTTTTTTTTTTTTTAAAGAGCCAAATGATCTGCAGAAGGCCTTATTCCTTTCTCTGTAGGGTTCTGTAGCTCCAATTAGAGAAAGGGCCAAGGAAAATTCAATCGTGCTTACAATAAAGCATTTTATTGAAAAGGCAAACCTTATGATACCTTGCTGACAGAAGATATATAGAGAGACAGAAGATAACTGTATAAAATATTTATGACACTATTTCCATAAAATATCAGAAATATCTGTTTTGGAATGTAGACAAAAGTACCCTGACATTTTGGCTAGGATAGCAGATAGAATCCAGACTGGAAGGCTTTTTCATTTCTACAGATTCTTTTTCTATGTTAAAGTGATAGCTTTTCCCCAGCAACAGTCTAATAAGTTACAAATCCTTTGATTCCCATCTACCCAAGGTTTCATTCTTGATCAGCTTCTGGACTTGATAGTTGTGTTGAGACTCTGAGACAAAGGTGAGACAAACCTGGGAAATGAGTGAGCCTGTAATTATCTAATGATGACCTCATTACATAGTGACTACATGTTGATTTTATTATATAATGATTACATAGTGATAACCTTTTGAATCACCCATACCAAATGCACATTTTTCCTTTTACCAATTACCACTAGAATTCAAATAAAATGGTTACTCTAGCTTTAATAACTGGATGTTGTTATGTGCCGTGGAGTCGGTTCTGACTCATAGCGACCCTACACAGGGTTTCCGAGGCTATAAATCTTTACGGGAGCAGACCACCTCATCTTTCTCCCGCGGAACGGCTGGTAGTTTTGAACTGCTGACCTTGCGGCTCACAGCCCGATTCGTAACCACTACGCTACCAGAGCTCAGTTTAATAACTGGATAGGCAATATTTTTTAGTGGTAAGAAAAAAAATAATTGTATGCATTTTCATAGCCGTCCCCACACACAACTGTCTAAACGATTCTAATAGAAAAACAAGGTCTATCAGAAAGTTTTGGGCTCTATTCTTCCAGTGGACTGACACTCTGAGTCTAAGCAAGAAATTCCATAGTGGTAGACCCTGCACCAGAGTGGCCTATAGACATTTTTTCTATTTTGCATAAATTTTCAAAATTTCAAATAATGTTTTAAAGTTGGGGGGACTGGTATAAAATGTGAACTTGATGGAAGTTACAGGAAGACTTGCTTTCTGCATGAAAAAAACTCCACTGTGTTGTGACACCTGCTTGCTTTTGATGACTAGAAACCCCTGTCCCAGTTTGAATGATTCTGAAGCAGGTAGTTACTGTTGTGTGCCGTGGAGTTGGTTCCGACTCACAGTGACCCTGTTCAGGGTTTCTGATGCTGTAAATCTTTACGGGAGCAGAAAGTCTTATCTTTCTCTTGTGGAATAGCTGGTAGTTTCAAACTGCTGACCTTGCGGTTCGCAGCCCAATTCGTAACAACTACTCTACCAGAGCTCCTTGAAGAAGATAGTTGTTGTTGTTTTTGTTAAGTGCCGTCGAGTCGGTTCCGACCCATAGCAACCCTGTATAGGGTTTCCAAGGAGCAGCTGGTGAGCTTGAACCGCCAACCTTGCAGTTCAAACAGCAATGCAGTCTGGCGCATTAACCTACAGAGCCACACCAGGACTCCTGAAGCAGATAGTTGCTGCCCTATATTGCAGAGTATTTTTCTCTCTCATACCACAGAAATATTTCTCTTCATCTGTGTCTTTACCAGAAGTGGAAAATAGGTCCATGTTTCAAGACAAAAATTATACTGACCTTATTTCTTTTTGGAAGTAGAGTCTTCTAAATATCCAATATGCAAAAATAATACATTCCATGAACTATATTGATGGTTATTTACTTGACTCCTTAGCATTTGGATTTGCAAACCCTCTTTTAAGCTTTCTCTTGGCTATAGTTCTGAAGTAAATATTATTCCTGTAAGGAAAAGAAAGAAAGAGACGAAGGAGAGAGTCTTGGCTTCAACAGCAGGCAGGTTTATTGAGAGTAAACCTGGGAGGGAGTACTCTTAAGTCACCAAAGGAGACCAAGAGCCCGTCTGTTCTCTTACAGACTGGGGTATTTAAGGCCATGTGGTCTGGGTACAGTTCTGGCGAGGAGTTTACAATGGGCGGGCGTATGGAGATTTGGGCAGGGTTATGGAGATTTTCCTGAAACCTGGAATTTCAGTGGGGGAGGGTCTCCAGGTGTAACAAAGACCCAAGCTTCCTTGGGAGACTGGAAGCTCAAGCAGGACCCCATTCAGTGCCAGTTGGGGGTAGTTGCAATGCCATTCTGTTGATCAGTGCAAGGTCCTTCAATTCTTTAATCAAGTAAAATTAAACCACAATTTAAGAAAAAAACAAAAGCAAACTATCATTCCTGATACTTGTTGGCTTCAACCTGTTGTTGACTTCCTATTTTGAATTGTGCCACATCAGCAAATGATGTTTTACTCCGTCTATGTCATTAAAATCCACTGTACTTTGAAGAGGCGGCTCTTACTCAGTTGTATTTTGAGTGACTCGTCTTCTAGCATGGTATCAGACAATGTTCTGTTGTTATTCATAAAGTTTTCATTGGCTAGCCTCTTTTGGAAGTAGATCACCAGGCTCCTCCTAATCTGAAAACTCTTCACCATGTATAATACTTTGTATGATACTGTTGTTGTTAAGTACCATAGAGTTGGTTCCAACTCACAGTGACCCTGCCTAGGGCTTCTGAGGAGTGGCTGGTGAATTTGAAGTGCCAGCCTTGCAGTAGAGTGCTTATCCTACAGCACCACACCAGGACTCCTCTTATGATAGTTGATCTTGTTGTTAAGGGCTGTCAAGTTGGTCCCAACTCATAGCGACCCTGTATAGGGTTTCCAAGGACCAGCTGGAGGGGTTGAACTACTGACCAGTGCTGATCCTACAGCACCACACCAGGAGTCCTGTATGATACTGTTGTTGGTGTTGTTTAAGTGTCATTGAGTTGGTTCTGACTCACAGCCCCCCTATACAGGGCATCTGAGGAGTGACTAGTGGGTTTGAACTGCCGACCTTGCGGTTCATCGTAGTATGATACTTATTTGTTGTTGTTAAGTGTCGTTAAGTCGGTTCTGACACATAGCAACTCTGTATAGGGTTTCTGCGGCACGTGAGCTTGATTTAAATATGATTTGAAATTCCACTGGTATTTAAATACGATTGGAATACTCTCCCACATCACAGCAACATGTGAGCTTCCACAGTAAGACAAACTGACAGATGGGTTGTTGTTGTTACATGCCGTCAAGTCGATTCCGACCCATAGCAACCCTGTATAGAGTTTCTGAGGAGCAGCTAGTGAGCTTGAACCACTGACCTTGCAGTTCAAACAGCTTTGCAGTCTGGCACATGAACCCACAGTGCCACACCAGATGGGTGTTTGGCTATTATACTGGACAGTGCAAATAAATACTATTAATGGATTATCCTCCTAAATAGGTTAAGAAACTTTAGAAACTCACACCAGAAAGTATAAACCCATGTATTTCATTATCCATATGATTTGTTCAGTTACAAAGAAAATATAAAAGTAGTCTTTATTTATCTATTGAATAATGCATTTTTTGTCCCTGACTGAAAGTCTTGAGTAAACAGCATAGCCAATTTATTGAGACAGCTGTTCCTGCTATTGTTGTAAAGACCATATATAGGTCGTGTTGTTGTTAAGTGCCATTGAGTCGATTCCAACCCATAGTGACCCTGTATAGGGTTTCCAAGGAGTGGCTGGTGAACTTGAACTACTGACCTTGCAGTTCAAACGGCTTTGCAGTCTGGTTCATTAACCCACAGCACCACACCAAGACTCCATATAGGTCATATATGAAAGTAAATTTTTGCTGAATATAATTTCAATACAGTTGCAGCAGCACATTAGCAGGAAACTACCAGAAATTCAATGTAGATACAAAAGATAACATGGAACTGGGGATATCATTGTTGACATCAGATGGATCTTAGATGAAAACTGTTTACTTGTGCTTTATTGACTATGCAAGCCTTTTGACTGTATGGATCGTGACTATTATGGAAAGCATTGCCAAGAATGTGTACTCCAGAACACTGAATTGTGCTCATGAGGAAACTGCACGCAGTGATTCAAACAGAACAAGGGAATACTGGATGGTTTAAAATCAGGAATGGTTGTATCCGTTCACCATATTTATTCAATCTGTATTTTCCACAAATAATCTGAGAAGATGGGTTATGTGAAGAAGAATGTGGTATCAGCATTGGAGGAAGACTCATTAATAGCCTGCAATATGCAGATGATACAACCTTGCTTGCTGGAAACCAAGAGGACTTAAAATACTTGGTGAAGATCAAAGACTACAGCCTTCAGTATGGGTTGAACCTCAGTGTAAAGAAAACAAAATTTCTCCCATTGGACCAATCAATAACAGCATGACAAATGGAGAAATGATTGAAATTGTCAAAGACTTCATTTTGTTTGAATCCACAATCAACACTCATGGAAGTTGCATCTGCTGCACAAGTGTTGAAGAGCAAAGATTTCAGTTTGAGAACTAAAGTGCACCTGACCCAAGCCATTTTCAATAACCTCATAAGCATATAAAATTTGTACAATGAATAATACTGTAAAAGAATTGATGCATTTGAGTAATGGTGTTGGAGAAGAATATTGAAAGTACCGTGGACTGCCAGAAGAACAAACCGATCTGCATTAGAAGAACAGCCAGAATGCTCCATAGAAGCTAGGATAGTGAGACTTTGCCTCTTGTACCTCAGATATATTATCAGGAGTGACTAGTCCCTGGAGAAGGGCATTATGCTTGGTAAAGTGGAAGGTTGGTGAAAAAGAAGAATGCCAATGGAGTGAATTGGCACAGTGACAGTACCAATGGACTCAAGTTTAACAACAATTGTTAGGAATAAAGGACCAGGTACTGTTTTGTTCTGCATGCATAGCATCACTATGAATTAACACTGATACAATGGTAACTCACAACAACAACACTACCTTAAATCTAGTGAGCATCAGGAATGTTGTAAATCATTGTGGATGGGTTAATACGTTGACTTTAATTTCTCCTGAAGAGCCTGATGTGACTAAGTAATTCACAAGTTGGCAAGCATCTAGGGGTGTCAGAATCAACAGTGCTCAGAATAACAGAATGTCTGGTTATTAACACAGGCGCTGTCTGAAACATTTGACTCTTAAAAACGATTCTGATATTAAAAAATGACCCGTCACCAGATTATAATGACTCAAAAAAACATGACCATAGAAGAATTGATGCCTTTGAATTATGGTGTTGGAGGAGAATATTGAAAGTGCTATGGGCTGCCAAAAGAACATTCAGATCTGTTTTGGAAGAAGTGCAGCCAGAGTGCTCCTTGGAGGCCAAGATGGCCAAACTTTGTCTCTCATACTTAGGACATATTGTCAGGAGGGACCAGTCACTATAGAAGGATATCATGTTTGGTAAGGTGGAGGGTCAGAGAAAGAGAAGAAGATCCCCAACAAGATGGATTGGCCAAGTGGCAGCATCGATGGACTCAAGCGTGGCAACAGTAGTGAGGTTGGCCCAGGATTGGGCAGTGTTTCGTTCTGCTGTGCATAAGTCGTTGCTGACTTGATGGCACCTAACAACAACAACAATTTGTGTTCAGATTGACTTGAAGGTGTTTTTTTTTGTTGTTGTTTTAATTTTGGTACAGATACTTTTCAATTAAAAGCCCTGAAGCATTGGTTCAGTTAGATTTCTCATAAAACACCTGCATGTTTTTGTTTTGTTTTTTAGCTGGGACATTACAGTTGTAGTGAATTACATTTTCAGTGCACAAAGTTATACACTAATGGTTTGACAAAGTTGACATTCATCCTCCCCAAATGCCTATAACTGCCAGGGCAGCTCTTATCATGAGTAGGGATCCTATTCAACAACCCCTGTTAATTTTAGGTGAGCATTATGGGGTTGTTACTTTCATACCTTTTACAAATTTTGATGTGTTATTTGGTTTCCTTTTGTGATGGAGAGGATCAAATTAACCTGGCCCAAGTAGCTGGCTTCATGGTGGCAGCATGTTCTGAATACACACAGCTTCCTCCCCAGGCTCCTAATACCATACTGCTAGAGAGCTGACTTTAGAATTATTTTATAATTCTATTCATTAAATTAATTTAGAATATGTAAGCTGATTTATTGTGAGATTTAAAATCATTTTCCTCAAGAGAGCCTACAATATTAGGTTAGCAGTGTTCTGAATACAACTTTGACTCAACTTCAGGGGGCAGGCAATTTCATGTCAGCATCCCATAATTTCAGCTACACAGTATCATTTTGCCTGTACTTTCCACTGCTGAGTCCAAAATCTATTCATGAGGTTATAAGTATGTCAGAGTCTTCTCCATCTAGAGGAAGTTAGTGGATAACTTCGACCTCTATTCTGCCTCAGATCCTTGCTTCACCTTATTCCAACATCTGTAGTTCCATTTCCTTTTGGGTACTCAGGGGCATAACAGGCTAATCTACTGAAAACGGAGTTTTATAATCTCACGCAGCACAATTACATTTTAGTCTCATTACTAGTTACTTTCTTTCTTTGTTGCTTGCCAACAACTTTTCTCCCTTTCTACTGACACACTTTCTACTGAAACCTAAATGCTGATCACTCCAGATGTAGGCTGCTTCTCCATCAAGGCAATTTCCCTAACCTTTCGATGCTGTCCTTTCTTTTGAGCACCCTAAGAACATCTTTGTCCAATAGATTTTTATTAAGCCACAATCCTATCTAAATATCGGCAGCATATTGCCATAACTATGGAATATTTATGCAATTATGCTTAGGTCTTTGCTTGGCAAAGACTTAAAATGCCAGACGCCTGTCCACAAGAGATTGACAAATCTAAGACCAGCAGTTTAGCTGCCAAATCCATAATCCCCTTGCTGCTACATAGTCTTAATGTCAACTCAGTGTGGACTCACAACATTTCATTGCCTTGCCCCACATGAAAGTTCTGTGTTATTCCATTCCCATTTTCCTGACCATCATGCCTTTCTCTCTCCGTCAATCTACCTCTCTCATCTCCTTTAAACCTGATGAAATCTAGATGTTGGCATTTTCTGTTAAATATCCCCAGGACACTCATCTTCAATCTAGTTAGTTTTTAAAAATCAGCCTCTTTTCAGAATCTCTCTTCTAAGATTTCATCATGTTCACATAGAATTCTATATGTAATGTGTTAAAGTTGTTGTGACATTGTATCCTCAACCTGAAGACTGTGAACTAGTATCAAGGAAGGATCGTTCTTTCCATATGGAATATTCCTCACCACAAGCACTACTGAGATTTGAGTACGGGAGATATTGAGCACGTGTTACTGTTGTTATTTTACTTTTTCTTCTTTTTCAGGTTTACCATAGTGGAGGCAGGTGTCTTATCTATTTGTATCAGTATATTTTCCGCTTTATTTTAAATGTTTCTGCTAAGTGCTGTAAAATTGGTTCCGACTCATAATGATTCTGTATAATGTTTCCAATGAACAGCTGGTAAGTTTGAACTGCCAACCTTGTGATTCCAACCCAGGGCTGATTCTACAATGCCAATCCAGGAGTCTTTACTGTAGATAGAGCAATCTGAATAATGTGTGATTTGAGAAAAGCATGTAGAATATGACAGATACTTCTCGAACTCCACCCTTGATTCCCCTCCCCACCAAGTTAAAAACATTAAAAACCACACTCAGTGTATCTAGTTACCTAACAGAATGGTAGCTCCTTTCTTGGTGCATTGAAACATCCATGTAGAAATATATTGTAAACAACTGTATATTAATGACCAAAAAAATACGAAGGATCTTCAAAAAGTTCATTGAAAATGTGTATCATGAAATAACTATGCATAGACTTCAAAACTTCTTGCACTAAAACAAACTTGTACTATCTTTGTTTTGCACCAAAACAAACTTGTGATAACTTTTATGAATGGGATCTAGTTTGAGGCAGTTGTTGTTGTTGTTGTTGTTAAGTGCCGTCGAGTCGGTTCCGACCCATAGCGACCCTGTACAGGGTTTCCGAGGGTGTTTGAGGCAGTAGACAGTTTGAAAAGTGCTCATATCAGACCAACATGAATTTTGCTAAAATTAAAGCAAGCACAAATATAAAATTTATGCAGAAGCTTGGATGGAAAACTGGTGAAATCATTGATGCTTGGCAGAAAGTTTATCGAGAAAGTATCTCAAACAAGCCAGCAATTTACAAATGAACACTTTGTTTCAAGAAGGCACAAGACAGTGTTGAAGATAAATCCCACAACAGAAGACAATCTGCATCGATTTTCAAGGAAGGAATTCATCTTGTTCATACTCTAATTGAAGAGGAAGCAGCCATTAACAATAGAAAGAGTAGCCAATACCACAGACATCTCACTAAGCTCAGCGTATACAATTCTGACTGAAAAATTAAAGCAGAATAAACTTCCTGCTCTAGGGGTGCCCAAACTGTTGTGCCCAGATCAGCTGCAGACAAAATCCGAGTTTTCTATGGAAATTTTAATAGGTGGGATCAAGATCTTGGAGCCTTGTCACAAAGAATTTAAACAGGAGAAGAAACATGGCATTACTAGTATGATCCTGAAGCCAAAACACAGTCATCAAAGCAATGGCTAGCAAAAGGTGGAAGTGGGCCAGTCAAAACAAAGACAAACCAGTCAAGAGCAAAGATCTTGGTAACAGGTTTTTTTTGGTTGCTCAAGACATTTTGATTATTGACTTTCTGAGGGACAAAGACCTATAAATCTGCTTATTGTGATTGTGTTTTGAGAAAGTTCTCCAAAGCTTTAATAGAAAAAATGCCCAGGAAAGCTTAACCAGAGAGCCCTTCTCCACCATGACCATGTTCCTGCTCATTCTCTCATCAAACAAGGGAAATTGTTTTAGAGTTTCAATAGGAACTCTTTAGACTTTCACTTTATAGCCCTGATTTGACTCCTTTTGGCTTCTTTTTGTTTCTTCATCTTAAAAAATCGTGAAAGAATACCCATTTTCTTCAGTTAAAACTATTAAAAAGACTGCATTGACTCGGTTAATTCCCAGGATGCTCATTTCCATAGTAATGGACTAAATAGCTAGTAACATCACTTACCAAGATGTCTTGGCCTTGAGGAGGCTTATGTTGAGAAATAAAGTTTGCATTTTTCACTTAAATCTTTTAATTTCATTTTTCCACGAGCATGTTGGAGTTCTTTCAGAGGCTAGGAAGACACACTACACAGTAACATTCATCTAGATTATTTAGTAGCTTAAGACTAATCAAAGCATAATGCATTTTCATTTGTTTTGCACATTTTCCACAATAATTTAACCTATACCTGTATTTTTTACTTAAATAAAAATATGGAGTCCTGGTATGGCGCTGTAGGGTAAACTCTGGACTGAAAGGTTGGCTTTGAACCTCAAGGTATGCAGTTCAAACTTACCAGCTGCTACTTGAAACCTCTCCTCAGGGTTGCTATCAGTCAGAACTCAATAATGCTCAGCAATAACAACAACAATAATTTATAGTTAGGGGAATGCAGTGGTTCCATTCAATAAGCACTAGACTGCAAATCACAAGGTTTGAGGTCCAAGACTGCCTGCTGTTCTGTGCGAGAAAGATGAGACTGTCTGCTTCTGCAAAGGATGTGAAGCCTTGAAAATGCTCGCTGTGAATCAGAACCAACTCAACTGCTCTTAACACTAATAACAGTATACAAAACTGAGAGTTCTGTGAATTATTAGTGGGGAGAAGACATATACTTATAATCTCATAGTCTTCAAGCATCAACATTGTAGATTTCCTATGTGTACTTGAATAGAAGAGAAAGGTGTGCCAGAATGCTGAAATCCTAGGAATATATATATGGAGCTCTGGTAGCATAGTGGCTACAAATCGGGCTGTGAACTTAAATGTCA
>NW_006408523.1:19726345-19727346 GCF_000296735.1 Chrysochloris asiatica | reverse complement strand
TGATTTTTTCATTGATGACTTTCATAATTTGGGGATGAAATCCTAGGAATACTTTTACTGTGATTTATTAGAAGTATTAAAAAGAATGGAAAGAAAGAGGAGTACAGCTAATCTCTTTAGTAAAGTGTTCACATTGCACATTTACAATTAAGCTGTTCTGATTTCTGTAATTAAAATAATTTCCTCCGAGAGGCCTTAATAGTTCATGCCCATGAGTAAAAAAGGAGGCTGTTGTCATAAATGAACGATTGAAAAAAAGGTCTGTTCAGATGTTTTAGTTCCTATGAGAAATCTTTGAAAAGAAACCAGGCATGAAAAAGACAATCAGTATAGGGTTGGCCAGGGGTCATTTTAACAACCTGTGGGATGTTTCAGCTCATGCATTTATTTATTCCTTCACTCAGCAAACATTTAACGAGAACTGACTCTTTGTCAGATGCAATGGGTATAATGAGGACTCCTTGAAGAGCTCCCATTGCGAGCAGGGAACCAAACAGGTGGATAGGAGAAGGTAATGAATGCTAAGACAGAGGCATGCATGGGCCAGAAGAATGTAGGGGACCTGTGACACAAATTCAACCTGTTGAGACCCCTTTTCTTAGAGCATTTTGTTTTGCCATTATAGAATTTAGCACCAACAGCAACATAAATTCTAATGGAGATATGAAAATTACAGTTTAATTATTGAGAAATAAAATTATAAAACAATTAGCTTATATATACTTATTTGGCCCAAAGTATTCACTATTGTTATTAGGAAACACATTATTGTGCGTTATTAAATATGACTGTGAGGCGTCCTGGTTGTGCCGTGGTTAAGCGCTCACCTGCTAACTGTAAAGTTAGTAGCTCCAACTCATCAACTGCTCCATGAGAGACAAGGCCTAACTATCTGATTCCATAACGATGTCTACGTAGGAAACTCTCAGGGCCAGTTCTACTCTGCCCTATGTTGTTTGTTGCTAGATGCCTTTGAATTCATTCCAACTCATAGTGACTCA
>NW_006408523.1:19714730-19725310 GCF_000296735.1 Chrysochloris asiatica | reverse complement strand
TCCACACAGTCAAAAGTCTTTGCATAGTCAATAAAGCACAAGTAAGCATCTTTCTGATAGTCTCTGCTGTCAACCAAGATCCATCTGACACCAGCAATGATGCTCATCATTCCACGTCATTTTCTGAATCCAGCTTGAATTTTTGGCAGTTCCCTGTCAATGTACTGTTGCAGCTGTTTTTCATCTCCATCCTATAGGGTCTCTATAAGTCAAAATTGGCTTTATGGCATAAAAGGTCAGCAACATACATGAACAGAATATGAATATATGTTATATTATGAGCGTTATATGAATATAAAATAGATGAAAAATTAAAGAAAAGAGAAAATTGTTATAATCTAGGACTCACTAGACCAAAAACAGAAGAAATCTGTGTTTGGATTATGACTTTGACTGAAATTAATAAGCTGAAGAGTGATATTTCTTCTCTCCTTGATAAAATGAAAGAACTAAAGTAGATGAAACCCCTTAATGGAAATGAAATTTATGGTTTCTTTGTCCCAATTATTGGGGTCATAAACATATTGCAAGGAGGCATTGTTTCAGAATTTTTACCTTCCACGTGGGAGACCCAGGTTTGATTCCTGCCCAATGCTCCTCATGTGGAGATACCACCCTTGGCGAGTGGAGACTTGAGTGTTGCTATGATGTTGAACAGGTTTTACTGGAGTGCCCAGACTAAGATATCTTGGGAAAACCACCTAGTAATGACTTCCAAAAATCAGCCAGTGAAAATCCTGTGGGTCACTGTAGTTCAATGCACCACAGTCATTGTGATGATGTAGCACTGGGCAGTGTTTTGTTCCTTAGTATCAGTTAGAATATGACTTGACGGCAGCTAGCAAGTCCTGGTGTGGTGCTGTGGTCTAGTGGGCTGGACTGCAAAGTTGTTTGAACCATATGTTTGGTGCTTCAAGATCACCAGCCACTCCTTGGAAATCCTATGCAGTGTCACTATGGGCTGGAACTGACTCAACGGCACTTAACAACAACAACAAACAACAATAAAAGATGTGTCAGTTGGGATTGAACATATATATTCAGTAAGTGTGGTGGCTCCACAGGATAAGCACTGGACTGCAAACCTCAAATTTGGTGGTTCAAGCCCACTATTTGCTCCACAGGGAAAAAAATGAGGCTTTCTGCTCCTACACAGATTTATAGCTTTAGAAACTTTAGACAAAGTCGCTCAGAACTGACTTGACTGTGCTTAACAGCAACATCAACATTCAAGACTCCAAATCTGGGCATTTGGATCTGTGTGGGAAAGTAGCTTGCTAGTCAATAATTGGAAATTTCTAGGATCTTATATAAGGAACTGCTAACCAAAAAGTCTTGGTGTGGCACTGTGGGCTAATGTGTCACACTGCAAAGTTGTTTGAACTGCAAGGTCGGTGGTTCAAGCTTGCCAGCTGCTCATGGAAACCCTATACTGGGTTGTTATGGGTCAGAATCTACTCAATGGCACTTAACAACAACAACAACAACAGCCATAAGGTAAATAGTTTGAATCCACCAGTTGTTCTGCAATAGAAAGAAGAGACTTTCTGTTCCCATAAAGATGTGCACTCTTGGAAATCCTATCCAGGGTTACTACAAGTGGGGAACTGATTCAACAGCACCACCACCGCTGCCTTATAAGCCATGCCTCTCTTGGAATCCTGGTGTGGCACTGTGGGTTAACGCACCAGATTGTAAAGCCGTTTGAACTGCAAGGCCAGCAGTTCAAGCTCACCAGCTGTTCCTTGGAAACCCTATACAGGATCGCTATGGGTCAGAATCGACTCAACAGCACTTAATAACAACTCAATGGCTTTGATGTTGAACAGGTTTTACTGGAGTGCCCAGACTAAAATATGTACCGTGAAGTCGGTTCCGACTCATAGTGACCCTACACAGGGTTTCTGAGGCTGTAAATCTTTATGGAAGCAGAAAGCCTCATCTTTCTATTGCAGAAAAACTGGTGGATTCAAACTATTTACCTTATGGTTCTGTGGTTGTTTCAAACTGCTGACCTTGAGGTTAGCAGCCCGATTCGTAACCACTACACAGTGGCTTTTAAATTTGTTTAGCTACTTCTGACTGGCTCTTACAATTGAGCTCAGCTTTAAAATTGGGGTTGTTGTTGTTGTTGTTGTTGTTAAGCGGTGTCAAGTTGATTCTGACTCATAGCGACCCTGTATAGAATTTCCGAGGAACAGCTGGTGGATTTGAACTGCCGACTTTGTGGGTCACAGTCCAGTGCTGATCCTAGAGTGCCACATCAGAAGTCCAATACTGGGGTAGCACAATTTATTCTTATAGTACCAACTATTGCTTTTACTTATAAATCACCTCAGATTCCAGAGATACTCCTGAGCAGTAAGACGCCTGTGTGCTGAGTGAGTTTCCATACAGCTCCTAGAATTCCTTGTGTCCTGGCAGAGTCAAACCCAACATACACTCTACTGTCTCTTCTTCCACAATTCATAATTTTCATGTTGTCACTCAAGATGTATTTGTTGCTAATGCATGTCCACTGCCAGAAATAATATATGTCCAACTGAAGAGATGGCGTTTGTAGTGGTCTCTCTTTTGAATCCCACATTTGATTGACATGTGTGTCCTAGAAAAATTGGCAAAGCTCCTTACAAGATGGCACGGTGCCATCTAATTGCCATGGAGGAACTTTGGCTCAAATGTGATCACAAATGAAGTTAGCAGGCAATGTTCAGGAGTGAATTTCAAGTCCTCTGGATTAGAAGAGAAGGATTTCTGGGGGTGTTGTAGGGTAAACACTGGACTTCTAATCACAGAGTTAGTAGTTCAAACTCAAGAAAGATGAGGCTTTCTGCTTTCACAAAGATTTACAGCTTTGGAAGCCCTATATCGGGTTGCTGTAAGAGTCCTGGTGTGGCGATGTGGGTTAAAGCGCTGGGCTGCAAAGTTGGTTTGAACTGCAAGATCAGCAGTTCAACCTCATCAGTCGCTCCTCGGAAACCCTATACAGGGTCTCTATGGGACGGAACCAACTCAACAACACTCAACAATAACAATAAGAGTACGAATTGTCTCAATGACAGTATTTTTGATTTGGTCTAGAGGCAAGTAAATATTTCTATGAGAATCTGCCTCTTTAATGCAAAGTTTCCATGAACTTAACTTTTTAAATATGAGGGTATGTAAACATGTTTTGTTTCTAGGATTCTAGTTTATACATGCACAAGTTTATTACAAATTAAACTAATTAAACTGTTTAAACATGTGTCTGAGATCAGTGGATGGCAAAGACAGTTCACTCCATAATATGCAATTCTTACTCTCGTTAAGAAGTCCCCCTCAAGGTTGGTTTGAACCACAAGGTTTTTGGTTCAAACCCACCAGCAACACCTCAGAAACCCTGTACAGGGTCGCTATGAATCAGAACTGACTCGAAGGCACACAACAATAACTCTCATTAAGGTGCCTTTGAAAAATAAATTTTTAAAAAAGGTTGAATCCAAACAGTAGCTTCCAAGGGGATCTGTCAGGCTAATTAAATTCAAAGCAGAGTGGTCATTTCAGAAGGCTCTGGCAATGATTTCTTTTTTTTTTTGGAGGAGGGGTTTCCGAGGGGTAATCTGATAGATTTTTTTCAGAGCACACAGTATAACTATGGAGGCTTATTATGAAGAAGTTTTAAGAAGGTTGAAAATTGCATTGTTGAGTAAAAGACCAAGAAAGTTGCCCCAAGGAAATTTTCCTGTGATGACAATGTACTTGTGGGATTTTGAAGTGTATACTGAGGACTGTCCTCTGAGAATTTCTTTGGGAAACCTTACCCCATCTGCTCTACAACCCTTGTCTTGCCCCTTCAGACATCTTTTTGCTCTCCAGACTCAAAGAACACTTAAAAGAAACCACAGTTGAGCCTCTCCAGAATACCAAAACTGCCATTTTGACATGTAGTATATCTTAAAGGGCAGATTTCTTCAAGGAAAGCTTAGAGACGGGAACAATGGTTTTACAAGTGTATAGACGTGGTATGAGGATAGATCAAGAAGCAATAGCTTCATATTTTCATATTTTTTGTTTCATAAAGATTTGTAGGGTTTTGAAGCAATGTGTTCGCTTACCCTTGTATCTTAAAATCGTCTTTATATATTGTTGTTGTTAGGTGCCATCGAGTCGGTACCAACTCATAGAAACCCTATGCACAGCAGAATGAAACACTGCCCAATCTTGGGCCAACTTCACTACTGTTGCCACACTTGAGTCCATCGATGCTGCCACTTTGCCAATCCATTTCGTTGGGGGCTTCCTCTTTTTCTCTGACCCTCCACCTTACCAAACATGATGTCTTTCCCCAGAGACTGGTCCCTCCTGACAATATGTCCCAAGTATGACAGACGAAGTTTGGCCATCTTGGCCTCCAAGGAACACTCTGTCTGAATTTCATCAAAAACGGATCTATTGGTTCTTTTGGCAGTCCATGGCACTTTCAATATTCTCCTCCAACACCATAACTCAAAGCATCAATTCTTCTACGGTCTTCCTTATTCCCTGTCCAGCTTTTGCATACATATGAGGTTATTGAAGATACTATGGCCTGGGTCAGGCACACCTTAATCTTCAAGCTGACATCTTTGCTCTTCAACACTTTAAAAAGGTCTTGTGCAGCAGATTTGCCAAATGCAATACGTCGTTTGATTTCTTGATTGCTGTTTCCATGAGTCTTTATATTTAAGTACCCAAAAAACTCTTTCCACCGAGTCATGTATGATTCATAGAAATCACACACATACACACACACACAAACTCATATGTACATTGTTGTTGTTGTTGAGTGCCGTTGAGTCAGTTCCGACCCATAGCAACCCTGTATGGGGTTTCCGAGCAGTGATTGGTGAGTTTGAAATACTTCAGGACTCCATGTATAAATAGTGTTTTCAAATTTCAGGTTTCCCTCGTTTTCCAACCCTGGTATCCAAATAACTGACGTCCAGCTGAGTAGGATTGCCGTGGGGTCTAGGGGCACCTGCTGCTGCATTGCAAACTCAACACTATCCTGCTTCCTGGGCCCTGTCCTATGGGCATATACATGGTGAGCCAGTGCCCAATGGGCATTGTGCAGCATGCACAACCTTCTTAGAAGATCCCTGAACTCTAGACTGCATGTAGGATCTACATGGGGCAGAATCCCATCCCAGTTTTATTTAAACCCATATCGTAAGCTTCTAAGAAAAATGAGCACTGAATATTTTATAAATGAGGACTCGATCTTAAAAAATAAAAAAGTGCAGCCAACATTACACTCCTTTTCTTTATACTGTTCCCACTAAGCTCCTTTAAGATCATTCTTGTAGACAATCAATTAAAGCCGAAATAAGTGGTACAAATAATTTCACAGCTCCTACTGGAACATTTCAAGGCTTAATGAGTCGTGCTGAGGTATTTCTAAGGTAAATACTGTCAGTTATTCCTGAATTTGAGCCCTACGGTAAAAAGTTAAAGGTGAAAACCTTCATGTTTATCAATCTCTCTACCTGTCCAATTAATAGTTGAAAACCCAAGAATGAGAAGACTTTTCCCCCCACAAAGTCTCACTTCTTGTACACATAGTTTTATTATTGATTGTACATGGTGCAGGCTGGGTTTCTGTTGTTTGCACTTGTATTGTTCCCTGAGAGTTGACTTCAAAATTCTGTTTCTTTTCCAAATGTCTGTTATTCCATTTCTAACCTAGATGGATGTTCCACCCTCTCTTCTATTAGACTAGCATCAGCCACAGAACTAAACCATCTCTAAGCTTATTAAAGTCTACTTTAGTACAAAATCTTCTGCTCCTAATCATGGTATCTTGCAATTTCAAGGAAATTAGTCAAGTAACAGAAAATCAAGTGGAAAATATAATTACAAGTCTTTCTGGAGATTTCAAGGGGCCTTCGTATAGAAGAAGTACTATGAATATGTTTGTTTTTTCCTGTTTGTTTCTTCTCTCGTTTTGTAATTAGTAATGTAAAGAAATTTTTCTGAAACCCAAAACATGGTCCAAGAACAAGCTATTTAAATGGTATGACTTATTTAAAACAATAACTCAGTCTTCTGGACTTTCTAGTGTGCTATTCCGTGTCTTTTGTACTTCTTACATATATGTGTAATTTTTCTTGCATCATTATTGGGTTCTCATACCAAAAGTCTTACTATAATTATGGTAAAGGGGCAAGCTCATAAAGAATTTACAATTAGTTTGTTATTGTTTTACCATTCTGTACTGTAAAATTTAATATCTTTTAAAAACTGTATCATAAGTGTTAGATTCCGAACCACTACGTCGGCAGTTCAAACCCACCACCTCAGGAACCCTATACAAATTTGCTATGATTCTAAGTCTACTGAACAGTACTTAACAACAACAACATAGAGTTTGAAATTTTATCTAATTATCTTGAATGAAGCTTGCAAAATTCAGTCTTTAATAAAATTGTTTATATTTGATATTCATTCTCTAATTATTATTGTTAAGTTGCCGTAGCATCAGTTCTGGCTTATAGCGACCCTGTATAGGATATCCAAGGAGCGACTAGTGGGTTTGAACTGCCACATTGTAGTTAACAGTCCAGCGCCTATCCGCAGTGCTATATCAGGAGTCTAATACTCCTTTGAACAATGTGGGGCTTAAGGACACCAACAGCCCCTTCCCCCAAGTCAAAAATCCATGTATAACTTTTGATGACCCCAAATTTAACTAATAGTGTACTGTAAGCCATACTGATAACATAAATCATCAATGATTACACATTTTGTATGTCACATATTGTTGCTGTTGTTAAGTGTTGTCAAGTCGGTTCTTACAGCGACTCTGTATTTGGTTTCTGATGAACAGCTGGAGGGTTTGAACTACTGACCTTGTGGTTTGCAGTCCAATGCTTATCCTACAGTGCCACACCAGGAGTCCGTATATATAGAGAGAAGTGTGGTAGTTCCATATGATAAGCACTGGACTAGGAACTACAAGGTCAGTGATTAGAGCTCACCAGTCGTTCGGCAGAAGAAAAATGAGGCATTCTGTTCCTGCAAAGATGTAAAGCCCCAGGAACCTTCTACAGGGTTGCTATGAGTCACAGCTGGCTCTGCTGCATTAACAACAACAACGGCATATATGCCCATAGTTCTGTCCAGCTATATTTTGTACCCACATAAAAGTTGCATTTTCAATATGAGCTAAAAAGACAGTTTGTAAAAAGTGCACTGTTTTCTTGTCTTCTGGCATGGCTGCAACAACAGCTTAATGAATCTCCTTCTCTCTCTGTCTGTCTTTACAATGGATTCATTTACTCATTAAGCTTGAAATGGCAGGCAACCGCAGCTGCAGACCTCAATCAATGGTGCATATAAAGCAATTCAGCTCTTTCTTGTAATGTCATGACTTTCTCCTGCTTCTTGGGAGCAATTTCATCATCACTGTTGTTATTAAATGCCATGGAGATGGTTCCGACTCATAGCAACCTTGTATAGGGTTTCCTCGGAGTGGCTGATGAGCTTAAACTGTAGACCTTTTGGTTCAAATTGACTTTGCAGTCCAGCACGTTAGCTCACAACACCAACGCAGAACACCTAGAGTCACTAGTCACCTGTTATATGGATCCCATAGTGTTATTGAAGGTTTAAAGTGTTGTAATAAACATGATGAAAAAGATCCGAGATCACTGTTACCATGATACATAGTTTACTAGAGAGGCAAATTGCTCATGCTCAGATGATCAGCATCACAAGGTCTTTGAAAAAAAATGTCCACATATAAGTTGTTGTTGTTAAGTGCTGTTGAGTTGATTCCAACCCATAGTGAACTTGTATCATGTTTCCATGGAGCAGCTGGTGAGCTTGAGCCACTGACCTTGCAGTCCAAACGACTTTGCAGTCTGACGCATTAGCCCACAGCGAAGTGGACCCATGCATTTCAAACCCGTATGTCCAAGCATCAGCTCTAATGTCTTAAGTAGTATATCTTCATGACTAAATTCTTCAGCTGAGATGAAATCAAATAGTAAAGAAAAAAATAATTGTATTATTTTTGCACACCTATATAATTTGCTTCCTTTCTCTGTATTTGTCAATTCCTATAGACCTACATTTTGGCAATAATTTTCTGTCTGTCAAGTAACACAGTTGATGAAGCCCAGACTCCCTCCCCTAGATAATGATATGTGCCAATGTTTTTTCTGAGTTTTCTTACTGACAGTACAGAAAGGAAGACAAGCCCAGTTTTGTAGTTTTATTTTTCAAAATTCTAGTTACTGTTGTCCTTATGATAATGAGAGGAATAATCAAATACTATCTGCGAACCCTATTGAAATTCACAAAACTACTGAATTTAATGAAACACAATAACATGTTCATATGGGGCAAGTTAAAGTGACTATTTCAGATGTCAGAGCCACTTTAGTCTTTTACATATTTCACGGTGGGAGTATCATTATCATATGTGATTAATGACACTTCATGTTGTGAATCTGATTACAACCACAAAACAGAAAATAAAGAGATCACTCATAAACATCTTACATGAACTGTTTGGGATGTCTCTTTCAAATTACTATAATTTGATTATTTGGCAAGTCTATTAAACACAGTTCATTGAGACTCACAGAGACTGAGCAGAGATTTTCCCGATGGTATTCAGATCCGTCTTAGTCCTGTCTCCATAAAAACTGAATTAGCAATTTTGGGATCAGCAATGTTCTATATGTTTTCCTGTATCTCAGTTCAGAAATTTCCATTTCTGGATCCCTTTTTTTTGGATCTGGGAACTTCCAAATCTGAACTGGAAAAGAGGAAAATACACAGAGGAAAATATATAGCATATATATGTATTATTTTTGCAGTAGTAGTATTTGATTTGTTTATATATGCCCTGTTGAGGGAGGAGAATAAGTGTTGAAGGGAATAGAGGTAAATATTGTTATATACACAACCCTGCAATAAGAGCGATACACAGTAGATACATGGACAGATACACGGGCTGAATTGTTATGGGAGGGAGAGTGGGAGTAGTCTCACATATACATAGGTTTTGGCAGAGGATATTTGTACATGGTATTTTCCTTTGCTGCAAACATATCTATTAATGTGGCAGAGTATAGAGGGGCCAAAGTTATGCAAACTTCTTACACATTACCAGACATCTTGAGGAAATGATTAGCAGTCCAGTACTTATCCTACAGTGCCACACTATGATTTCTGTAACTACTGAGATACGGAAGCTCATAATTGGCCATCTAAGGTGCAAGTGTTGGTTTATCCTTGTTTGGATGAAAGGAGAGTGATGAAGACACTTGGAATCAATTAGTCCAATGGGCTAACAGAACATGTGATCATCAGTCCATGATCATGAGACCAGAAAAACTAGATGGTTCCTGGCTACCACTGTCAACTGGTAGGGATCACATTGGAAGGTCCTAGATACAATTGGAGAAAATGTGGAATAGGATTCAAAATTATAGAAAAGACCAGGCTTATGTATTGTTCAGTGATGTTGCTTACATTTTCTACACTATGTCAAAATTATCATGAGTTCCATTCTGGTTGTTTCATTTCCATTAATTTAGCTTCCCTGCTGTTCCTGCACCTGTCCTTCTCATCTTTGCTCCATGTGAATGTTGACATTTTGTTCTCATACAGGTGATTTTTTAGAAAGAGCACAGCACTCTCAATTTTGCAGTAATAAACTTTCTTTCATTAATATAGCCCATCTTTATGATATCTAGTGAAATTGCTTTCCTATCTTTAGGAAGCTAAGTCATATTCATTTCTCTGAGGAATCTCGGTTGATGGGAGGGTTTAGCAGTATGAATGCACTGTTATCTCAGTAAGCTACTTTGTGTACAGAATGCTACATCATGGACTACTACAAGTATTTCTTCCAATAATTATCTTGGAGAAACTTTTTTTTTTTGAAAAAATATTTCCTGATGTGACACAGTAGGATAAGTACTGTACTTCTAACTACAAGGTTGGTGGTTCAAATCTACTAGCCATTCCTTAGAAACTCTATACAGGGTCTCTATGAGTCGGAACCAGCTTAATGGCACTTCACAACAACAGCATTTACACTGAGCAGCAGCTGAGAAATGAGAGATTCCTGTTTTAGGCAAACTCTCTGACTCTCAATTTAAGATGCTATGTTAAGCATATAAGGCTGAGTGTCCAAGGTATTTTTTTTAAGTTATCTGGACACTCAACAACCACTAATTAAGCTTTTACCTTGGGTGAGGCACTGTGATAAGTAGAGTTAATCAAAAGATCCAGGAGGAATGCGTCCAATTATAAAAATCTCATAGGAAGGCACATAGGAATGTGAACAAATAAGTAAAACATGGGTAAGTGTGTAACCAAAGTTTTTTGTTTGTTTGTTTACTTTTTATTGTGAATTGAGTGAAGAATTACATAAAAGATCATTAGTTTTACACTCAACAAATCATGCACTTTGTTTCATCTCAAGGATTGCAATCCCCTCCTTGCAACAACAGGTATCCTGCTCCCTCCTGGTGGTCCCTATTTTCATTCCACCCACCTTCCCATCCCTTCTCAATATTGCTCTTAGGTAAATGTTGCCCTTTTGC
>NW_006408523.1:19676347-19714305 GCF_000296735.1 Chrysochloris asiatica | reverse complement strand
CTGATGTTCTTATGTTCCATTAGTCTGCTGGACTAATTGATCCCAAGCATCATCAGTTATAATCACTCTTTTATCTTCCACACATAGAGAGACCAATAGCTGCACCTTAGCTCATGAACTTTTAAGAATCCAGGTGCTACTCATCAAAGTAAGGTGCAGACATTGTTTTTGTGGACCGTGGCATGGCAGTTGACCATGGTGTCCCCTGCGACTATTAACTGAAGTATTTTCATAGTAATTAATAAATAAAAATAAGTGACAAACTCTGGTCCAATGGTGAAGAGTAGATGGAGTGCAAACTCTGATAGAACTTCGATTTTCTGATGCTTGGACTGAGTTTGCAAAGATGCGATGAGTTTTCCATGTGGATTATCATGTAGAAAGTACGGAAGTGAGACTAAGTAGGACCCAGCTGTTAAGTAATGTGACAGATTGGAGGTGGCTGTAGCATAAATGAAAAGGAACTAGTAAATTTGAGTTGTAAACCAGGATTGGATTGTGAATTTTGACCCTGGTCATGTGTCTTCTTGGTACTTCTTAAATTGTTGTCCAGACCTGGCCATTCTGGCTCCATTTTAGTTCAGGAAAACACAAGTGCTTATAGATAAAATAAAAGTAGAAGTTGGAGAAAAGTAATAGTAACTGTCTTTCCCATCTCCACTGCTCTCTGCCTATTTCTAGATTATAGATTCCTGTTCAGCATTTCATACACTGAAATGGTGATGGAATAAAACAGTTACTGTCTCATGTCATTTATTTCGTACCGACTGGAGGCAATGTACTGTGTTTGTCACTCACACCATTCTATAGGCCTTTCTCACATTGGTCACTCTGAGAGAGGCTGTAAAATTCATCTTTATTGGAAAGAGGAAAATAGATCACAATAAATTGCAAACACATCAGGGAATTTACTCATAAGCAGCAGGAGAGAATCAAAGCGAGTTTTCATGTAGAAAGAAAGCCACTGCCTGAAAGGAGCGCTCGGTGGGAAACAGCAAACCATAAAAATACGGAGGTGTTGCAAGAGATTTGGAAATAGCCAGCGATGTCAGCCCATTGTGAATGCGCTAGATGGCTTAGGGTCTGTGCAGATGGTATCCAGAATAATTTGAACAACCCTTCACTTAGTTAAAGGATAATAAAATGGTGACTATGGCAGCATGTGCCAGTGAGATCATAGCCAATTATTATTTTTTTTTCCTTAAGAATTAGGACTGTTGTAAATGTCTGAATGAAGAAAATAAGCAAAATGTTTCTTTCCAGGATCTTTGGGCGATATGAAAAATAATGGGTGGAGATGTGGAATGCTTAGAAGGAAATCTGTTCAAGATACTAGGAATCATTATGTATTGTTCACAGAATTATTGTAGCTATTATTTTGGTTACTGAAAATCCATGTATTTTAAAGTATAGGGATTATCTTATGGAGTATTCCATTAAACTGATGTTTACTAAGCTTCATCTATGTTTCCCCTACTCTGCCAAGGTCTAGAGAAAGTGGAGATGGAGAACTGGAACTTAAGATATGTTTAATACAAGAGGAAAAAAAGCATACACACATCAGAAAAAAAAAAAAAAAGAGTAAAAAATAACAAAGACGTATTAGTGCCAGACCATGCAATATAGGTAGACAGGGTCAAAAGGAAGTGTGATCTGTGTGGGTGAAAGGTAATAGGGGAGAGGAAGGAATTAAACTGAACTATTAGCATTATTTCATGTGGTGAGTTGTGAAATTGATCCCCAAATCTATTAATTAAACAACAATGATTTTTAAATTTGCTCTATAAAACAACTCAGTTACTGCAAATAATGTTCATTATAATGTAAGTATATGGATCATCTGCCATTTACTATTTGGTGGTGTTGATATTTTCAGTGCTGAAAGTCCTATTTTTAATTTTCCACATATATTTATTCACACAATTTAACCTTTTTTCACCATGATTAGATTAATTCCACTTGTTACTTGTTATGAAGCACAGTACTCCCTGCAGTATGAGTTGGGCTGCTAACCGCAGGTCAGCAGTTCAAAACTACCAGCTGTTCCACAGGAGAAAGGTGAGGCTTTCTGCTCCCATAGCAATTTACAGCCTTGGAAATCCTATACAGGGTCACTATGAGTCGGAACCAACTCCATAGCACACAACCACCACCACCACCATATGGAGTAGAGTCCTGATGTAGCACTGTAGGATAAGCACCAGACTGCTAACCACAAGGTTGGCAATTCAAACTCACCAGCCATTCCTTGGGAACCCTGTGCAGTTGGAACCAACTCAACGCCACTTAACAAGAAACATAATTTCTAAAATGGGAAAAGTGAGAATTGTTATCGTGATTGAAAAGACCCATGACAGAGAGAAATTTCAAAGTATTTAAAATGTAATTTGATACTTGGAGTCTTGGTGTGGTGTTGTGTGATAAAACTCTGAAACATAAGGTCAGTTTCAATCACACGGTTGGCAGTTCAAACTCATTAGTTGCTCCTTGGAAACCCTATGCAAGGTTGCTATGAGTTGGAACCAACTCAAAGGCACTTAAAAACAACAACAACATGGAGTCTTTATTATTATTTTGTCACATAGCAATCACCTGGTATTTCACCCTTGATATTGTTGTTAAGTGCTATCCAGTTGGTTCCAAACCATAGTGACCTTGTATAGAGTTTTCGAGGAGCAGCTGATGACCTTGACCAACTTACATTGCGGTTCAAACCGACTTTGCGGTCCAGCGCATTAACCCACAATGCCACACCAATTTATGAACTCTTACCTACAGCCTCTTAAGGAGCTCTGGTAACGTAGTGGTTACGAATCGGGCTGCGAACCACAAGGTCCGCAGTTCGAAACTACCAGCTGCTCCGCGGGAGAAAGATAAGGCGATCTGCTCCCGTAAAGATTTACAGCCTCGGAAACCCTGTTCAGGGTCGCTATGGGTCGAAACCGACTCGACAGCACTTAACATCAACAACAACAACAACCTACAGCCTCTTAATCATGGTCAACATTTAAACCAAGAAACCATTTTATTATGTGCGAATATCTGTGGATACATTTTTTCTTGGATTGAGCAAAAGAAATAAAGACTTTCATTTTGAAATGAGAAAGTAAAAGTAAGTTGATTTTTGTGTTAATTTACAGATAAAACTATCTGTTGTGGCAGTGCTGGTTTGCTTATTTTCTCTCATGTTGACCAAGAGAAAGATAGCAAGTGGAATTGCTAGTCAGTCATTTTATCTTTGTACTACTTGAATGTGGTAGTTAAAATTATTTTTCACACTTTATCTCAGTAAGATTGGGATGAGGAAGTCATGTCTCTTAAATAGCTATTGATCGTGTATATGTATACAGATAGTTTAAACTATACACATTCATTGTTAAGTTCTAGCTCACCACTCATTCCTTGGAAACCCTATACAGGGTCACTATGGATTGGAACCAACTTGACGGCACTTAACAACAAATTAGGCATATTGCAGAGCATGATGTGGCTCAATAGAATAAAGTTTGGACTGCAAAGTCTAGCCATTCTGGCTTCTAAGGAGCATTCTGGCTGTGCTTCTTCCAACACAGATTTGGTTGTTCTTCTAACAGTCCATGGTACTTTCAATATTCTTCTTCAATATCATAACTCTAGTGCTTCAATTCTTGTATGGTCTTTTGTATCCCTTGTCCAACTTTCACATGCACCTGAGTCAACTGAAAATCATCTGAGTCCCTGTAAATGCCTTAGAATAGTACCTGGCCATAAACAAGTGTTATTGATTAAATTTTATTCCTTATGTATATGTTGTTGTTGATGGAAGGTGTTGTCGAGTCGTCTCCAACTCATAGCTACCCTATACACAACAGAACCAAACACTGCCTAACCCTGTGCTATCCTCACAATTGTCATGCTCTCATTGTTACTGCCGCTGTGCCATTCCGTCTTGTTGGGGATCTTCCTGTTTTTCACAGACCCTTCACTGTTCTAAGCATAATGTCCTTCTCCAGTAACTGGTCCAAACCTTCTGGCTGTACTTCTTCCAAGTCTGATCTGTTTGTTCTTCTGGCAGTCCATGGTACTTGCAACATTCTCGTCCAATGGTGTAACTCAAATAATAATACAAAGCTCTAAACCCTGAGCCTGTGAGCATGTCTTTGTTGAACAGTAGGTGTTGTTGTTGTTGTTGTTTTAATGTTAACAGTTAAGTCAACATGAGGTCATAATGGTCTAGCCTGGTTCCAATCCAATCTGAGTGATTTATAAAAGAGGTTGAGAAGACACACAAAGAAACAGAGGGAAGACAGTCATGTGAGGAGGGAATGGTTCTGTAGCTGTAAACCCAGGAATTCCTGGAGTCATGTGAAGCCAAGAGAGACCAGGAAGGTTTTCTTCCAGAGCCTTTGGAGAGAACGTGGTTTAGCCAGTCCCCTGAATTCAGACTTCTAGTCTCCAGAACTCTGAGACCATTCATGCCTGTTCATATAAGCCACTCAGATTGTAGCATTCTGTTACAGCAGCCCAAGAAAATGAATATAATAAACATTCTAGAATGTGAGCTATTAATAATGTTGCCATTAATAATGACTATTATTACAACTTGATGATGTACTTTTTTATTTCACAGTGGTAAAAAAACAGAATGCTTTTGCATTCCTTCCTTGAAGAAAACTTGCATCGCACCTCTTATATGCCAGGAGTGTGTCAAGTCTTAGTAAAATAAATGAAAAAGGCTCTCAATTCAGAGATGACATACCTGACTGTATCAGTAATTAAATATACTCAAAATATAGACAACATTGATCCTTTCTAGTCATATGCGTTATTTGAATGGTAGTCCTCTGATTGCCCCCTGTCATAGAACACCATGTCAGTTATTGGGATGTGGCAAAATAGCACCTCAAGTTGTTCATTTAAAAAGACAATGTTCATGTCTGATCATTTACCACGGAAAACATATACAAACTTTGATTTTACCAAACATCCCAGAGACAACACACACAGAAAGTTGATGCTAATAGACAAAAAACAGGACGCCTCTAGCTTAATTCTGTACTGACAAGGCCCCTGAAACTTTGAGTGGAAACCTCCCTTCGACACCTTGCGCCATTCTCCTCTTAAAAGGCTTTGTTGTCAGAGCAGCCCATTTACTCCAAGCCTCCAATGGATGGATTGCATCAGCTCCTTGTCTCTCCTTTATGTTAAATTGGCAAATAAGCACTAAGATGAACAGTGTTGGGCAACAGTGGACAGATCCCCAGTGGAGAGCCAGTCTCTAGACTGAGCAAGTGACTTCATCCTTCTGAACCTTATTTACTCTTCTATGAAGCAAGTGGGAGCCCTGTTGGCACGGTGGCTGCAGCTCTTGACTGTTCACGAAGTATCCGAGGTGGGAACCCACCAGCTGCTTCCCAGGAGAAAGATGAGGCAGTCTACTTCCTTAAAGATTTGCAGCCTTAGAGCCATTATTGGGCAGGTCCATTCTGTTTTAAAGGGTCATTATGAGTAGGAGTTAACTCAGTGCTAGTGGGTTGGGTCAAACAAGAGACTGCTCTAAAATCCCGTGACGCCATGCTTGCTTCTCTGAACCTCAGTTTTCTTTTCAGTTCCTGGAGGTGCAAACAATGGCTATTAATAAAACAAAAGAAACGTGTTTTTTACCAACCCAGGGGCACCTCTGAGACAAGTCTTGACCATTTACTTCCAAAAGGACACAGCCATGAAAATTTAGGAAGGAGTTCTACTATGTAGAAATGGGGGCACCATGAGTTCAGGTTGGCTTGAGGGCCCTGCTTTGGTTTCGTTTTCTTTTTTTTCAGGTAAGAATAGACCTTCCCTGAGCTATGCAAGGATTCCATGAGCTGCAGCCTATGGAAGTGCCCGGGAAGCTATACAGACCCTGTCAGTATTGCTATTCACGGAATGACACTAAACCCACTTAGGAGTTCTCTTGGGTGATTATAAAACTTTTTTGTGCAATTTAGTTTTCATAAATGACAGTACAGTAAAAGCAATATGCTCTAGTGCCTAGGAAGTTCACCAAGATTGAATGGAGAACAAACGTAATTTTATCAGTGTGGAATTTTTCTTAAGTTCTCTCCCCACCATAGCAGTTAAATGCCATTTCTAAAGTATTTAGGAGGACAGTCTCATAGAGTTTTCACCATTCATGTGAAAGTTTAGCTGACTTCTGGGAAAATAAGAATGCCTGAGAATGAACTGTTCTTCTTGCAGGGGAGATAATGCCACTGTTTTAAAACCTTTATGAGTTAATACTGAGGGGCCTGGCATAGGGGACCACCAGAGTCAGAAAGCCTTAGAGCTCTGGTCTCGTTCGACAGCCAGTTGTGTCACAAAGCACTTTGCATGGAATGAAGAGGTAGGGGATATGGTGCATATGGCCCAGAAAGGATTTAATCGTTTTTTGAAATCTCAATTTTGAAGACAAAATCCTACCCTTGCCTGAATCACTGGGAACTATATTTACACTGCCCCCACCACACATGAGAAAGAAGCTATAAAGAAAATAGTAAAAGCCAAAATATATTGGACAAGTGAGTTTACGCCACTGTATATGAAGAGGCAAATCCAATCACGATTCTACCAGAGTAATACCCCTACTGACTTTTATTATTCCCTCATGTTGCCTGTACGATATATTCTGTTTGTTTGTTTGCCTGCTTTCTAGCCCTATGAAGTTTATGGCCCTCCAGAACATTTGCCATTTTTTATCTATTTATTTTCCTCCCTGGTTAGACCCGCTCTTTTCATAACATCCTTTAAGATACAGAAGAGAGAGGGCTGTGGCTTTTCTCAGTTCTGTAGTCATCACTTTTAATACTCTGTGTTGGTCAAGTTGCTTCCGACCCATAGAGACCCTGTGTAGGGTTTCTGAGGAGTGGCTGGTGAGCTTAAACCACCAACCTTGTGATTCAAAGTGACCTTGGAGTCCAGCGCATTAACCCACCGCAGCCAACTGACCTATCTACCCACAGTCCGATTTTGTAAATAAAGTTTTATTGGAACAGAGCCTTACTTGTTCATTTGTATGCCGTCTTGGCTTCTTTTGCCCTTTAAGGACAGAGCTGAGTAGTTGTGACAAAAACCACATGGCCCCCCAAATTAAAATATTTAGTCTCTGTTTATTTTTTAAAAACAGAATAAGAGTGTCAATCTCTTTTGCAAATAATTCAGAAGGAGAGAATGAACTAATCATCATTTCTATTAGAAATATTTTTTAAATCAGAGAAAAAAAAAATGTTCTTAGACCCCAGTTAGCCAGAAGTCTTTGATTTCTTCAAACTTTTAAAATTCTCTAAGCAGATTCATCATACATTATTTGTTAATGGAAGCAATAAACTGATTAGGCTGGGCTTTATGGTTGATAAAAATCTCCTGTTTGGTCCAACTAAAGTAGCGTCCCTCACTGAACAGTCATAAATAGGACTGTGGTGCATTGTGCATCATAAACCTCTCTTCTGAAGTTTACTGTGATGTAAGTAACACTCTCTTGTATTTATGACCTGCAACATTAGGATACTTACATGTAATTTATGAGACAAATGAGTCAAGTTCTCCAGTGCCATGCTCACATTTTCAGGGTCCTGTATCAAACAGGCTCCCCTGTCTGACGAGTATTTGTGTTATGAGAGGAAGTAGTCTACTAGGTTTATTCAGGAACATTTTGTGAAATAACTTTTTTCAGTTAAGGGGAAAAAAAAAAAAAAGATGAAATCTGTGCTAGTCCAAAAAAAGTCTTAAAATATGATTGTGTTGTTTCTAAAATGCTTTTATTCTACCTTGCCTATGTAGGATTGCTGTTAATTTCCGACTTATAGCTATAAAGTCCTGGTGTGGTGCTGTGGGTTAATGTGCCAGACTACAAAGCTGTTTGAACTGCAAGGTCGGCGGTTCAAGCTCATCAGCTGCTCCTCACAAACCCTACACAGGGTCACTATGGGTCAGAACCGACTCAACGGCACTTCACAACAACAACATAGGGTTTCTGAGGCTTTTTGCATCTTAGTGGGAGTAGAAAGCCTCATCTTTCTCCCATGGAGCAGCTGGCGGGCTCAGATGAGGACCTTTTGGTTCATAGTCCAGTGCTTATCGAGTGCTCTTAAAATGCATTGATCCCTGGTGATGGGTTCAATTAACTTTGTAAGCAAAATTGTCTGACTAGTTGTGTTTTGTTTTGTTATCCTTTGGATATACTGTATTCCTACTTAGTTTTAAATGAGCTACTATGGCACATAGTTAGGTACTGTGAACAAAGGTGTGCCACCTTATAATAGCTGCAGGAATTTTGCATACTTCATTGTATGTGATTATGTACCAGTTAAGGATAAGACAATAACTGCTTTTCTATTGTTTCCACATCTGTGAAAGCTCAGCTCAAGTCCCCTCCTGCTCTGAGCTTTCCTCCAGGACAAACCCAATGCTGCTCTAACTGCTGTTACACTAAAAGACTGTTCTGCACAATTAACACTGAACCTTATGCTACCCGTGAGTCTACTATATGACACGTCATTTAAACCTGCCTTACAGTCGTGTGAAATGCTGATAGCATATGGTATTACTCAACACCCACCCCAAACGATATTGAATATAACTAATGGAAGGAAAGATAACCATTTAGTTATTCTTTTGGACTCCAGAGGTAATCAGAGTAAATAATATTTATTGAACACTTCCTCTTGGCCCTGGTGTCCTTGTGGGCTTGGTATTGGGCTGCTAACCACAAGGTCGGTGGTGAAAATCCCACAGTCACTCCAAAAGAGAAAGATGAAATGGTCAGTTCCCGTAAAGGCTTAGTCTCAGAAACCCTAAAGAGCGTGACTATGAGTTTGGTTTGGTCTGGGGTTTTATTCTTTGCCAAGCATTAGTTGTCTCATTTTATCTTGTAAGCTGCTTACAATGATGACATTATGACTCTTACTTTACAAATGATAAGTGGAGGCACAAGGAGGTTAAGCAAATTGCCTGAGATTGCAAATCTAGCAAGAGGTAGATTTACACCTCTGGAGCCTGAACCTGCCATGGAAATGCTAGCCAGTGTAAGCACTGTAGGTGTCTAAGGGTTAAATCTTACATCGATTGGGTCACAAGTAATGTACAGAGATGGTTCTTACAGCTTAAGAATGTATGGTTTCAAGTAATCAAGTTATGTGTAAAGATAATAAAAATACACCTTTCAAAATATACTTGGAAAACTCTATTTGAACCTTGCCGTTGATGTTGTTGGCCATCTTCAAGTTGGGCCCAGATGCATAGTGACTCTATACAAAACAGAATAAACTTCGGCCCAATCTACAAATCGGACTGTTGTCATCGGTAGGGTGTCATTGGCGGTTTTTAAAAGTAGATGGCTGGGTTTTTCTTGCTAGTTCTTCTTAATCTGGAATCTCTATTGGAAGTGATTCAGCATCATAGCAGCATGCAAGCCTCACTCTCCACTTACAGACAAGTGAGAGCTATGCATGTGATACCTTGGCCAGGAATTGAACCCCGGTCTTCTGCATGGAAAGTGAGAATATTACCATTGACGCATCCTTAAATATATTTAAGAAGAGCTCCAGGAAGTAAGCAGGTTAGTAAATGAGCACTGTATCATGATTGGAATATGGTGGGTGAATCCAGGCAAAATTAAACTCACAGAGACATTTTAGAGGATATGATTCGTAAAAGTCCCTTTGAGGTCCTTAGAAAATGCAGTAAATGGACTGTCCCCAAATCTTCCTCCTCCGGAGCTGGAAGATAAAATGGCTATTATAATCATGGGTCACTTCAAGTTCAATGGAACTTACTCTCTGAAAAAAAAAAATAAAAAGGCCAAGTAAAAAAGTAAGCTTTCCATCTATGGTCAGTAACAAATGCTTGACCTACTTCATGATCTTTTTTCTGGGGTTCAGCTCATTTCCATGCTGTCCAGTCTGACATGCCTATAATGATAGAGAACAGGAATCACCAAAGGATTCCGTGGATTAGCACGTCTGCTCTGCAGACAGACAGCACTTCATTTAAGTGGCTTTCTGGCTATCTCCATTGCGGATCTGATGGAAGGATTTAGCTTAAGAGTAAAGGCTGTAACCCTTCATCTGTGAGATGGAGCCTTGGACCAGAAACCACCATCCTTTTGCATGATTGTTACGCAGTCAGCATTGTAGCCCATGATGACATTTACATTGTTTCTGTCCCGCATCAAATACCAAGATAATAACGACATTTCTTCATCACTCATGCATTATAATTTTCCTCTCTATTAATTCAACAGGTTTTCATTGCCTATGGGAGAGAGGAGTAATTCAAAGGCAGAATTCTATTAATTTTGGAAATCTGTGGTGAACGGAAGAATTAATGGATAATGTGGGAGAACCGGCCAGTGCTATGTTCACTGTTATCCTTACACATACATCTTACAGTGGCTGAATTGGGATGTTTTTATAGGTCCACTTAGATAGACACGGTTTGTCTCAGTTATTTAGTGGTGCTGTCGTGGAGATACCACCCGTGTCTAGCTTTCAGAAACAGAAGTGTATTCTCTCACACTGTAGGAGGCTAGAAGTCCAAATTCGGGTTACCAGCTCCAGGGGAGGCCTGTCTTCGAAAATGCTGTAGAAGGGCTTGTATCCTTTCACCATCAGAGGACCAGGCATCCCGTGGAGAGTTTCACATGTCCTGGCATCACTCTGCCCCTGAGTCTAGAAGGGTGGCTGTCAATGTAGGGACTCTGGGACCAAAGGATGTGCTTGGCTCCTGGCTCTCCTTTCGTGTGAGTACTGAGGTCTCTTTGATCTCTGCTCACTTGTTTAACCTATTTTATATCGCAAAAGAGATTGATTGAAGAAACAGCATAATCCAGTAGATTGTACCATTAACCTCTGAGAGGTTAGGATTTACATTACAGGATACTTACATCAGATCACAAAGTGGAGGGTGATTATGTAATACCAAGAAACTTGATCTAGCTAAGCTGACACATATTTTGGGAAGATACAATTAAACCCATAACAGGATCTTTCGAGTTCATAAGACTTTAATTTAATGATAGTAACAACAACAACAACAACAACAACAACAAAACACATGATTCAAAATTGAATGTTTCTTTTTTTAACCAAAATTGTGGATGTGAACCAAAGCTTAAGGACATTGGATGAGCAGAGACAGCATCCTGGGAGTTGGATTCAATGGTCCAAGGTACCTGAGACCAAAATAGAGAAAAGGGAAGAAAGTTTGAATAATGTAAATGATGAGATAATTAAATGTAGTGCTCAACTAAATGGAGAGCTGTCAGAACTGGAACTGACTCTATGGCACTTAACAACAACAATAACATATGCATCATAAGGAGTCCCTGGGTGGGACCAAAGGTCACCACTCAAATACTCACCTAAAGATGGGTGGTTCAAGTTTACCCACACGCATCTTGGAAGAAAAAACCTAATAACCTGCTTCTGAAACAGCAGTCATTAGAAATGCTATGGAGCATAGTTTTAATGTGACATACGAGGATGGCCATTAGTCAGAGTGTACTCAACAACAACTGTGTTTGTGTGTGTTTAAGGGAATTATTTTCAAGCAAAAGCATGAAACAACCCAAGTGTCTGTCAACATGAGAATGGATAAACAAATAGTGTTAAACGTCTACAAGGTAACACTACAACCCTGCAAGAGAAAGTAGCAAACCAATAGCATTGACACAGATGAATGTCAAAAACATGGGGTCCAAGAGTTCAGGTACTGACAGAGTAGAAACTGTATTGTTTGTTTTGTAGGAAAGGCACAGTTCATCCAGATGGTAGAAAGAAGATCAGTGTTGGCTCTTGTCTAGATGATGCAGTAGGAAATTACTACCACGTTTTACAACAACAACAACCAAACATGTCCTGACCCATGGTGACCCGTGTTACAGAGTAGAACTGTTGCATAGGGTTTTCTTGGTTGTAATATTTTGAGAAGCAATTCAAAAGCACTCAGAGATTCTTTGACTCTTTGAGTGGGTTTGAACCAACTAACCTACAATCTTTAAGTTAGTAGTTGAATGCCAACTGCTTGTACCACCCAGAGACGTCTAACTACAAAGTAACCACAGTAAAAGTACTTTTAAAAAAATTGATGTTATTTTCAAAAATTTCTTTCACATCGATCTTTTTTAGATGATCTTCACTTCAGTTGCTTATATTTTGGCAAGATGTCATTATACACTACTGTGATAGGTTACATTTCTGCTTTATACAAATCCTTGTAGGAAACTCTGACTATTTCATCCTCTCTTTGGTAAGTGTAGTTTGTTCTTTTTAAAGTCCCTCTCACATCAAGGCAGGATTTGACCGTCTATGAGCAAAGAACTCTGCACTCCAAGATTGAAGAGTTGGCTTTGCCATCCGCTAACAACAAGAGTTTGTCAAGTTACTGAACATTTTGAAATCTCAATCGCTGTGTCTTTAAAAATGGGGTTTAACAAAACGCTGTCTGTAAGTCATTGCGAAGATTAAATAAGATAATGACTGTGAAGCACTCAGCACCATGTCTCGTCTATAATCAGCTCTCAGTAAATGGCAGCTGTTCCATTTGTGTCTCATTTCTGAAATCTTTGTCAATGTTCCCACAATAGAGTCGACCCACACTTCATCCATTATAGCACTTGCCAGTTACTGTTTTGTTGGATGGTAACCTATTTGCTTCTCTTTCTCTAATGGGAACACTTCAAGATCATTACGATTGTGTCTCATCCGTTCCTCTATTCTCAACAAGTAGCATCACAACTTGACTGATTCTGAACCAGTGTAGGAACTCCATCCTTGAGTTTAAACAATCAACTAACTTTCCTTTTGACTTGATGCTTTTCTTCTAAATGAGCTATGCTGGAATCAAAGCCTTGTTGTTGGACTAAATTCTAAAGGCTTGATTGTTGTTGTTGTTGTTAAGTGCCGTCGAGTCGGTTCCAAATCAGGAGCAGTTGATGGGTTTGAACCACTGATCTTTTGTTTCACAGTTCAGTGCTTATCTTCCTTTTATAAATATGAAGAGTTGTGTAAGGGAAAGCGGAGATGAACAGAGAAGAAGCAGCAATCTGATGTCTCTCCCCATTCTGTTACAGAAATGAAAAGTCAGAGTGAAGTCCCGGGTATTACTCTAGAGAACACTTAGGCAACCTTCATGGATTTTCTAAAGGGATGGGTCAAAGGTAGAAGACGTGTATATATTTTTTAGACTTTTTATTGTGAATTGAGTGAAGGTTTACAGAGAAGGGCATCATTTTACATTCAACAAATCATACGCTTTGTTTCATCTCAATGACTGCAATCCCCTCCATGGAACAACAGTTATCCTGCTTCCTCCCTGTGGGTTCTTATTTCGATTCCATCCTCTTTCCATCCTTTCTCAACTTTGTCGTTAAGTAAATGTTGCCTTTTTGATCTTGAATGGTTGATCATTTCATGGTAAGGAGTTCTGGTGTGATGTTGTCGGTTAACGTGCCAGACAGCAAAGCCATTTGAACTGCAAGTTGCTCCTTGGAAATCCTATACAGGGTCGCTATGGGTTGGGACCAACTCGATGGCACTTAACAACAACAGAAACAATGCCTTACTAATAGTGTTATCACCCTATATACTCATGTACTGCTCAGCTGAGAATTGTGCTACAGGAATTGTATTTTAGATCTGGAGAATGGTCAAGGGCTAAAAGCTCAGATGATCTAGATAAGTCCTCTAGTCAGATCTGGTGGTGGTGGTGGTGTGCTGTGGAGTCTGTTCCAACTCATCGAGACCCTGCACACGGTTTCTTTACGGGAGCAGAAAGCCTCATCTTTCTCCCGCAGAACTGCTGGTATTTTCGAACTGCCGACCATGAAGTTAGCAGTCCAATAAAGAGTCGGCACCGACTCAATGGCACCTAACAACAACAATAACTCTACCAGAGCTCCTTCCAGTCTTATCTAGATAAGCAGTATTGTTGATGTTGTTGTTCAGTGCTATTGAGTCAGTTTCAACTCTGTATAAGGTTTCCCAGGAGTGACTGATGGGTTTGAACTGCTGAGCTTGTGGTTAGCAGTCCAATGCCACAATAACATTCTTAGCTAACATTAAAAACATAATTATTAGATGGGACTGTTGTTGTTTTAAGTGCCTTTGAATCGGTTCCAACTCATAGCAGCCCTGGATAGGGTTTCTGAGGAACTACTGGCAAGTTTGAAACTCCAACCTTGTGATTCAAACCGACCTTGTGGTCCAGGGCTTTATCCTACAGTACCACATTAGGATAAGGTTGTTGTTGTTGTTATGTGCCGTGGAGTCGGTTCCAACTCATAGCAACCCTGTACAGGGTTTCCGAGGTTGTAACTGTTTACGGGAGCAGAAAGCCTAATCTTTCTCCTGTGGAACAACTGGTAGTTTTGAACTGCAGACCCAATTCGTAACCGCTATGCTACAGAGCTCCTTAGGATAAGTAGCAGTCCTTAAAAATTCAACTCCTTTTACATGCCATGAATTTCAACACTGTAGCAAAATATATAGAAAGGTATTTGTCTTTTAATTACTGAATGTAGTCAGCTTGCATTCCTTTTTTTCTTTAGGTGGAAAAGCGTTTCACATTGTGAGTTTCTTGGCTTATTCTCCAGTTTTGAGTCCAAAGGTAGATAAAATTGAATTAATATAAAGCACAGAGGACTTTAAGACAATGCTTCTCTTCCTTCAGAGCTGAGATAGTATACAGGATGTGGCATGTATTTGCAGTACAACTCACCTGCCCAGTTTCCCAGCAGTGGTTGAGATCTATCTGGAAGGTTCAATTTGCCACCCAAGAGGCTGCCATTCCGAGAAGGCGATGTATGGGAAATAAATATATAAATCCCCTGCTAACATAAGGAGCTCTGGTGGCGTAGCGGTTACGAATCAGGCTGCTAACCTCAAGGTCGGCGTTCAAAACTACCAGTGGTTCCCTGGGAGAAAAATGAGGCTTTCTGTTCCCATAAAGATTTACAGCCTCAGAAACCCTGTGCAGGGTCACTATGAGTTGGAACCATCTCCACGGTACTTTACAACAACATCATAATAGTATATGGAGTCAATCGTATGATGTAGAGACAAGATGTAATGATGTCTTTGTGCCCTTGTCATACATTGCTTTTTGTAAATAAAAATGCTTTTCAAAAAGTTCATTTAAAATAACATTGCAGTTACGTGGACCTGGTTCATGTGATTTCTCTGCCACTTAGCACACAGTCATGGGGACCTCCAGCATCTACATGTTTCATATGAAGGGCATGTTTAAAGGGGGATCTGTAATGCCCCTGTGTTTTAACTGAGGGGTGTTTTTTTGTCCTATATACTCTCCCAGTACATTCTTTCCAATGTGTGACATGTTTTTTAAATTTTTCAGTGTATCCTAGAAATAGAGGCATAAGTAAATGAACTGTAAATGTTTGGTATCCTGTAAAATTAGTTTCAAAAGTATGTTTTTTAAAAAAGGATAGTTACAGTGGAGGAACACTGTACTCTGAAGTAGCAAAGACCAGTGTTAATCAGTCCTGCCTATGGGACCTGGAAAAAAGGCATTTTTACATGTTTCTCAAGATCATAAAGGTAGTGGTTGGCGAAGGCAGAATTTGAATTCTATCTGTTGTTCAAGTGTAGCATCCTGAACTTACTAGTTTCTATGCCATCCCCTTTTCGTTTTCTCTTATTCCCATCTCACATAGCTGTTATATGTGGTCAATGTTTACTTCATCCACTTGCTGCTTCACCTCACTCATCTCGATTATACCATGAATGATAATACTTTCTGTTTAAGGCTATGGGAAGGACTGAGCTCTTGAGTGCTGAGTGAATGGATGTACTAATGTTCATGGACATTAGTTCCATATATGATCCTCCTTGTTATTTTTTCCTATGGCATCCATTATTCCTAAAAGAGTGCTCCTACTAGTTTTCCAATAAGGAGCTCTGATAGCGTAGTGGTTACGAATCGGGCTGCTAACCTCAAGGTTGGCAGTTCAAAACTACCAGCTGTTCCAAACTACCAGCTGTTCCATGGGAGAAAGTTGAGGCTTTCTGCTCCCATAAAGATTTGCAGCATTGGAAACCCTGTGTAGGGTTGCTATGAGTTGGAACTGAATCAATGGTACTTAACAACAACAACTAGTTTTCCAATAATAAATGATGTGCACCCAAATAACATTCATCTAGTTTCTGCCATAAATATACTGTTGAAAAATCTGTCCAGTTTTTATTATAAAATATCCTGGTTGTTTTTTCCTGTTATATAAACTGCTGTGTAACAAACTGCCCCAAACATAAGAGTTTAAAGCAGCAACCATATCTAATTTGCTTATGAATCTGTAATGTGGGCAAGAATCACAAGGACAGCTGGCTTCACAAGACGCCACTTCTCGGGGTGGCTGGAAGGCAGGGAGCTGGCTTACCCAGGAGACCAGCTAGAATTTGGGTTAGATTCATTGATTTCAAGACCTAAATCTGACGTGAGTGTCCTCACACTATAATGACTGGGGCCACGATTGAGTTGCCCAAGAAAAAGTCAAGCGTAACTTCTGTTGCCTTTTCTCACTTTACCCACTTTTTAAATTTTTTTAAATTAACAGCAAAACCTAGTAGCCAGCTCAATTCAAAGACAGGCCCACTCAATTCAAAGAGAAGGGAATTAATTTGTCTCCACCCTTCTCTGAGAGCCATACCAAAGATGATACGGTTATGTTTGAAACCTTCCAGAGTATTTAAAGCTGCAACATCTTAACTATTCATATATTAATGTCATTTTAATCAAATATTAATACTTGTGTGTGTGTGGTATGATAGAGAGAAAGAGAGTGGGAAAAAACCCCAAACGCAACACTTAAAGTTAAATTATCCTGGATGCCTTTAATGGAATCTACATCATGACTTCTGTTTAATGGGGACTTTGATGGTTTGTATTGGTTTTGCTTTTCCTCTGTATTTTAGCCTTTCTCTCTAAGAAAACAACAACCACAACAGAAAACAAGACTATGAAAATTCTCGGTCACAGCTCTGAGGTTATGTTTTGTACAACATCGCTAATCATTTTGGCAGTTTTACAAAATAGCTCGAAAATTGGCAGGAGGCAGGTTACAGCGGGAGGCACGGATACAGCAGAGAACACACGCTCTAGCATCCGAATCTAAATCCACATTCTGTCTGAATTCTGACTCTGCCGCTTACTCCCTGTCTAACCTTTGGCAAATTATTTAAATACCCAGAGCTCCAGGGTTTTCAACTGTAGAGTGGGGTTGCTAACATGTCTCTCTCGGGAGTGTTGTGAGGATTAAATAAGATATTGTTTGCAAAACCCCTAACTTCAAGCTTGGTGTATTAATCATTCTCCCTTCAGCTTTTTAATGTAACAAACATAGATCAAAATATTACAGTTCTACAGATAATGGTGGGGGGGGCGCTAGCCATAAACCCTGGGGTTAGTAGTCCAGGGCAGTGCAACTATTAAGTTAATTCTGACTCATCATGACCCTAAAGGACAAAATAGAACTGACCAGTAAGGCTTCCAAGACAATCAGTCCTTACCATGGCCTCATCTTTCTCCTGCAGAGAACTGGTGGGTTTGGAATGTTGACCTTGCAGTCAGTAGCCAAACGCTTAATCTATCGTGCCACCAGGGTATACAGATAGAAGTATTTCTTTAGAAGAAAACATTGCCATCGAGACAATTACCACTCATAGTGACCCTGGAGGACAGAGAAGAACTTTCCCACAGGGGTCCCAGCCTCTAAATAGTTACACAAACAGACTCCACATCTTTCTCCTTTGGAGCAACTGGTAGGTTCATACTACTGTGTTGTTATTGTGTGCTGTCGAGTTGATTCTCATTCATACAGGGTTTCTGAGATTTGCTGCTGGGTTGGAACAGCTGGCCTTGAGGTTAGCAGTCCAGTGCTTATCCTACAGCTGCACACCATGGCTAAAATTACTGTTTTTGTTAAATGCCATTGAGTTGGTTCCAACTCATAGCGACCCTGTACAGAGTTTCAGAGGAGCATCTGGTGGGTTTGAACCACCATCACTGCCATTAACAGTCCAGTGCTTATTCTACAACACCATACCAAGACTCCTAGGTTGCTGTTGTTCTAAGTGCTGTCAGGTTGGTTCTGACTCATAATGACTGGCTAGTGGATTTGAGACACTGGCCTTGCTACATCAAAATTCCATTGTTGTTTGCTGTTGTTAAGTGTCGTCAAGTTGGTGCCAACTCAAAGCGACCTTGTATAGGGTTTCCGAGGAACAGTCAGTGAACTTGGACCACCGACCTTGTGGTTCAAAGCAACCTTGCAGTCCTGCACATTAATCCACAGCACCACACCAGGTCTCCAAGACTCTGGTAGATGCATTTAGATACAAATGTGCATACAGGCACACAGAGTCATTTTAGACTGAAATACAGATATTCCTCTGGCATAAGCAGACATCTTCTAACATTTGTTTTCTGAATGTCAAGACTTAAGACCATACTCTCCTGGGACAACTCAGGCAATTATAGTTTACAAAAACCGTGATCTGCTTCTTAGTGAGGGGAGTAACGTCTATGGTCTTAAGCTTGCAAACAGCTCTCTAAGACACAACGATGGGTCTCTGGTGGTAGTGATTATGTGCCGTGGAGTCGATTCTGACTCATAGTGGCCCTGTATAGGGTATCAGAGGCTGTGAATCTTTATGGGAGCAGAAAGTCTCATCCTTCTCCCACGGAACTGCTGGTAGTCTCAAACTTCTGACAGTCATCTTAGCAGCCCGACTCATAACCACTATGGAAAAAACATAACAAAGTAACCAAAAGATCAGAGAGGAAACAAGTCTACATAAGCCACACCCTCATCTCACTGAGACCAGCAGACCTAGATGACTCCCAGGTACCCCCACTGACCATTCTGACTGTGGTCGTAATAGTTGGCCCCAGATAGAAGCAGGAAAAATTGGGAACAGAACTCAAATTCTTAAGGGTTAAAAAAGAAAAAAAGAGAGACAAACTGGAAGAGTAGTGAACAAGAGAGTGGCTTCTGGGACTAATGTACTGAGACAGCCTTTACACTTACAACCAAGTCTGTAGCCTAAGGTCACTTTTTAGTGAAATAGAAGGATAGATCACAATGTAAAGCGAATCACTGTTAAGATCAGAGTACTATTTAAAAACCATCAATATAATACTAAAAGGTCAATAATTACTCAGAAGCAAATATGAGGAGATAAGGGGGCAGGGAAACAAGAGTACTAGACGTGAAATAAACAGAACACAACAGAATGGTGACATGTTGTGATGAATGTAACTGAATCATGTCAAGAAACAATTTGTATACAATGTCAAACGGTGACCTACTTTGTGACATAATGTTTCATTCAAAACTTGTCTTTTAATATTAAACTGTAATGACTACATAGAGATCGATAACCCTCTGTCCATAAATAAACAATTTGATCTGTCTTAATCGTCTTTTCCCTCAGTCTTTCCAAGGCATCAGAATAAACATGACACCACGATTTCACAATAACACCTCACTCTGGAATACATATTTATATGAGACCTATTTGGCTCTTTTTGCAGAGGCTCTTCTCGTATGTCTGAGTGGATTGGAAGCCAAGCATTATGCCACATATTCAATGATTTTCACTTTTAATCCGTGTATAATTCACAAGTTTATCACATGAAGCTGTCATAAAGCTATTACTTTAACTTACACTGATGATTATTATAAGTCAGCTTAATAGGAAAAAGGAATTGAGGTTGTTCTTACTATCTCAATGAGGATTGATTTGAGGGAGAGACAGTAATAAAACAAAAATATGCTGGGGAAGATTTAAAATTTAGGTTTTCTTTTTTCTTTTCTTTTTTTTTTTTAACTTGTGTACTTGACATTTTATCCTCAGTGTATTAATGAAGATGATTTTTGCATTTCATTTTCACGGCATTTATTTTGTGATTAATGTAGTTCTTATTTTTCCAGATAGGAAGCAAGAAAAGAAATAAATAAAACAAGTTTCCAGACTGATTGCTAATTTATATAAATTCATGTATTCAAATTTATGATCTTTGAATCAAATAGAAGGGCATTGGTATTTTTCAAATCCCTGACACTATTTACATAAAAGGTTTTTTTGAAATATCAAATGAGATTATTCATCATTGAAGAAATTTCAATAGTACCCTGATGCTTCCTGAAGATGTTTTGAAGGTATGTGAGAACAAAATACAATTTGGAAGTTAAAACTTTCTAGTGAAAAGCATTTATAAGTAAAAATGCCCCGATGAATTTTTCTTAGTTTCTTAGTATGTTTCAAACTGACAAAAGAGTTAATGAAAAGATCTCTTTTTTTCTGTTGAAAAAGCCACTTTATCCTTTTACAGTTCTGGAGATCAGAAGTGCACACTAGGTGTTGGTTTGGTTTTATTCCTTCTGGGGGCTTCAGGAGAGAATTCGACTCTTGCTTTCTCTAGCTCTTAGTGGTCACATGATTCCTTGGCTCATGGCCCCTCCTCCATCTTGAAAGCAAACACAGAAGCATTTTCAAATCTCTCTCAGATTCTGACTTCCTGCTTCTTTTTCCCTACATTTAATGGCCCCTGTGGGAGCCCTGATGGTACGTGCTATAGGATAAGTACTGAACTGCTAACTGCAAGGTTGGCAGTTCAAACACACTAGCTGATCCTCAGGAGGAAGATGAGGCTTTCTGGCCCAGTAAAGACTTACTTACTCAGACCCCCCAATGAGATGGATTGATACAGTGGCAGCATCAATGGGTTCAAACAAAGGGATACTTTTCAGGATCATATAGGAGTCTTGATATGGTATTGCAAGATAATGTGCTGGACAGAAAGGTCAGTTTGAACTGCAAGATCAGTTGTTCAAACTCACCAGTCTATACAGGGTTGCTATGAGTTGGAACCAACTCTAGGGCACTTAACAATAGCAACAATGGTGCTGGGCAGTTTTTTGTTCGATGTGCATAGGTTTGCTATACGTTGGTGTGAAATTGATGGCACCTAACAATAACAACAACAGTTATGGGTTACTGTATCTTCCCTGGTGGTGCTGTGGGGTAGGCATTGGGCTGCTAATCACAAGGTCAGTTGTTCAGATCCACCAGTTGCTCCACAGGAGAAAGATGTGGCTGTCTGCTCCGGTGAAGATTTAGTCTTGGAAACCCTTTATATGGTCACTATGAGTTGGAATCGACTGTGTGGCAGTGGGGTCAGAAATGACAATAGTGCCAGATTTATAAACTATACTGTCGAGTGACTGACTTGGGAGGTAGTGGTTGTGTGCCACTGAGCTGGTTCTGACTCATAGTGACCCTGAATAGGGTTTCTGAGAATGTAAATCTTTACAGGAGAAGAAAGCCTCCTCTTTCTCCCTTGGAGCACCTGGTACATTTGAACTACTGACTTTGTGGTTTGCAGCCTGGTTCATAATCCACTACACAATTAGAGTTTCTTAGCATGACCCTAATAGGAGTGTAAGAAGAATCTTTGTCACTAACCCAGTGCATACAGTATGCCTAGTGGAACCTTTGGGAACTAGAATACGGAAGGGTTGCCTTGTTTTCCAACTCTCACAAATTTTTCACCTTTGATAGGGCACAATCTTACCACTTCCTAGCTCTGCTTTTTAGTAGAGAATATTCAAGTTTTCCTTCTCTGACATGTTTGCAGAATTCACCACAGTCTTCATGTATAAGTACCAAAAAACAAGCTCACTACCAGCAAGTCTATTTCACCTCCTGTTTACATGGGTTTTCAAATTTCAAATTAATCTCATTCCCCTATCCCGTTTCTACCAAGATGTTTGAAAGAAGAACTAAGAGGAATCGTTGATTTCTCTTCCTCAGTGTCCGCAGTCAAATCAGTAATTCTTGCTAGCTTTACCTCAGAAAGCTATCTTTAATGTGACCACTTCCTACTGTCTCTCCTGCTCCGTTCTAACCTAGGCCAACATGTTATCTTGGTTGGACTCTGCAGTAGCATCCTAACATGTGTCTCTGTGTCATGTCTTACTCTTAAAACATGCGAACTTCAGACAATCTCAACTTACGGCAACACGGTATGTCTGGGTAGAACTGTGCTCCAGACAATGACTGGATTTTCAGAAGTAATCTCCAGGCCTTTTTTCTCAGTTGTCTCTGGATAGACCTAAACTACCTAGTTAGTAGCCAAGCATGTCAGCTATCTGTACCATCCAGGAACGCTTTCTTGCTCTTGGCTCTGCATTGTTCAGAAGCCAGGTTTTTCAAGTGTGGATCAGATCATGCCATTCCATCATCTGTCTTCTCAATGCAAAGAGAATAAAACCCATATCTTTTTACCAGGGTCCACATACACTATGCAATTTAGTCACAATTGATACTCCAACTTCATCAGCTATGACTCTTCCTCTCGAGCAAGAACAGCCCTTGAACACCCTCGTTATTGTAAAGTGCTGTCAAGTTGGTTCCGACTCTTGGCGACCCTGTATAGGGTTTCCAAGGAGTGGCTGGTAGTTTAGACCACTGACCTTATGGTTCAAAAAGACCCTATGGCTCAATGTTTGATGCCACAATACCCCACACTAGCTCTTAATAAAGGCTTTTGCACTTACAGTTTCTTCTACCTGTACTGATTCCCCACCTCCTCTTCCAGATATTCGTATGCCTGCCACTTCCAACCTCTCTGCTGTTAACTCATCCTAACAACATCCAGTGATGGTGTGCAATAGCATGTTTACTGCCTCATCTTCATAACACCCAATTATAGCACTCTACAGTTGCGTTTTCTCCTTAGGACTTCTTATTTCACGTCATATCTAGTTTTTCATTTATTATGCACATATACTCCATACACAAAAACAACATTGGATTATTAAGTTTAGGGGGTAGAGAGTCACATCCGTCTTAACACTGTATTTCCAGTATTTAAAGTCTTCTACAGTGAACTCTGAAAGGACAGAGAGTGAGAGAGAATATATGGGCTAATGGATACTGTAGTGAGCACCTTTGGCTTTATTCCATGGTAGTAAGTCTTCCGAAGTTCATCAGAATTAAGTTTTCAACTTGGATGTGGTTCCCTCGGGTATCTAGGAACATTCAACATATTGGGACTCATTTTTATTCCTTCTTCTGAGATTTCTGTGTAAAACTGTCTACTCTTCTTCCATCTACTTTTCCTTCTTCTCTTTACAGCATCGAATTCTGTTTCTTTCATCACCAAAGGAAAGCTCCATTTACATGACTGTTCTCATGAGAACGTCAACATGTTTCCACTTGGCTGTTACACTTAGATTCAGTCATGATAACCGCCAAAATCAGCTTAGAAACATTCCATAATGAGCTTTTTCTTGCTTCAGTTACAAACACAGCACATGAGTGGATCAATTCAAATATTTCACAGGTTTGTAAAATTAAAATCAGAAGTCGGTGCCAGCCAGACACTTTAATTACCTCAGGCACTGGGTGAGGTATTCCAGGACTCTAAAGGAAGGAGCAGTGTCTTTCTTGTTCAACACTGGGTTTTTTTCTGGGACAAGTCCCAGGCACACATGACCTTTTCATAAATATGTGAAGCACGAATGTGGTAATATAAAAGAACAGTTAGCATAGTATATGACACCTGGAAACTGCCCAATAAATTATTCCTGTGGCATGTGTGCACTGGTGTGATATGGAGAATACACACTGGACTGCTAACCACAAGGTTGTCAGTTCAAATCCATCAGTCACCACCACACTATGCACTATACTGGGTTGCTATGAGTTGGAATCAACTCAGCAATAGCAATAGCTTAATGACAATAGCAACATGGCATGGAGGAATAGTGTAGGTAATTATCTTTGGAGAGCCTACGGATGAGACAATGTTGGAGAAAATAGACAGAAAGCAAAAAACCAATACCTTTCCCCAGAGAGGGACTCAGTCAAAGAACCCAATGGGCCTTATAGGAAAGGCTGATGTCAAAACTACTAATGTCTTACTATCAGGTTTCAAGCAGTTAATTTGCAAATACTATGGTCCTAGAAGAATGAGTTGAATAGTGGGACCCATCCAGTGGGAAAAATCAGCTAGATTACGAAGAAGCACATTGGAAGAAGTGTAATATGTATAAGGTTTTGAAACACATACTTATTTGCACATTTTTTTGTGTCTTGCTTTAAGCTTCAGAAAGAATGATTCATTATGGTGTTAACTTTTCAGAGAGTCATGCTTTTACAGAGAAATGACTGCAAACTTGATAGCTGCACTTGGAACAAAGCCTAACTTTGTACTAAAGCAACTCTAAATCAAGAGTTTGTCTTAGAGAAATGATAAAGTAAGAGAAAATAGCTGGCCAGGAACTAACATTTGAAGTTAACTTCTTATGACAAGTAAGCACACTCACCACTGCACTATGACATGAATTCTCCTGCTTGGTAATATGTGGTCTAGTTCATAAAGGGCACTCAACAAATGCTTGCTTGTTGTTGAAAAAGAGACATTCTGAGTAGGGTATGACATTTCTCCGCATTTCTTTTCCATCGGAAGAGCTCTTTGACTATCCTCTCATGGCTGTTGAAGTGTGATCATTGTTCAAAGGTAATGGTAATGCATTTCTTCCTTTTCAGTCCAGGCATTCCTATCTTCAAAGAAAGGAATTCCTTTCTTCTGGAATTACCTAAGAAGGAAAAAAAAAAAAAAGTTTTTTATTCTGTTTTATTTTTAGGGGACTCTTTCAGCCAAAATCAGCAAACTTTTTCCTCTTACACGAAGTGCCCAAAGTAGAAGACCTTGACAGTCTCATCTTCTTGGATGTGTTTTCTGGAGCACAGGCCCCCAGCACTCCATCTGCACCTGCTCCAACAATTGACAACTCCTTTGCTATGGGAGCTTGTTTCCAAGGGGAGGTTGGGGCAGTGCCATAAATTTTGTACTTAAGACGAAGATGGCATCATCTTTTCCCAAGTTGTCAAAATGTAAGATGGGCTGTCCTTTCCACGAGTGAATACGGCTACCTTCTGTTGCTTTTGAGTTCATTCCGCCTCATAGAGACCATATAGGACTGAGTACAGTTGCCCCATAAGATTCCAAAGGTGATAATCTGTACAGAAGCCTCATCGTTTTCCTGTAAAGCAACTAATGGCCTTTGAGGAAACAGCTGAGCTTCTAGCCACTACACCACCAGGGAATAGAAGTTGCTGTTGTTCAGTGCCATCGAGTAGGTTCCAAGTCATAGTGACCCTGAATAAGGTTTCCAAAGAGTGGCTGTTGAGTTTGAACCACTGACTTTGTGGTTTGAACCACTGACCTTTCGTTCCAGAGCATTATCCTGCAGCGCCACACCAGGACTCCAGGGAATATAAGTAGGATTGCATACATTTGCTTTTATTAAGTTGTTGTTAAGTGTCATTGAGTCAGTTCCAACTCATAGCAACCCTGCATAGGGTTTCCAAGAAGTGGCTGGTGAGCTTGAACCGCCAACCTTGCGATCCAAACTGACCTTGCAGTCCAGCGTATTTTCCCACAGAGTCACACCTTTTAACTAACAAAAACAGCTATGAATTGTATATATCATTAGCAGTTAAATTTAAGTTTAAACTACTGATTGACATATTTAATAACAGAGGAAAGAACTTATGCTAATTTATATGGATAGTGCTTATTTTAGTCTAAGTCATTATAATGTTGTTGTTAAGTGCCCTATGAGTTGGTTCCGACTCATAATGACCTTGTATAGGTTTTCCGAGGAGCAGCTGGTGAGTTTGAACCGCTGACCTTGCAGTCGAGTGCTTCTCTTATAGTACCAAACTATATAATGAATTAACTTTCAGGAGCTGGAACACTGAGAAAGAGGCACACAACCTGGAATTTTAATTGTGATTTACATAGGTATGTTGAGGGAATCCTTTATTAACTCAGTATAAAAAATATTTCTAAATGATCATTATTCATAATGATGTTGTTGTTGTTGTTGTTAAGTGCCGTTGAGTCGGTTCCGACCCATAGCGACCCTGTACAGGGTTTCCCAGGGTGTAAATCTTTATGGGAGTAGAAAGCCTCATCTTTCTCCCGCAGAGCGGCTGGTAGTTTCAAACCACTGACCTTAAGGTTCACAGCCTAATTCGTAACCACTACGCTACCAAAGCTCTTAATAATAGGCATTTTAAAATAAGAAAATCCAATAAACAATGAGGGATATTCTTACATGATTTACAAATATAGTCAGCTTTTAAATTTTCATTTTAAGTGGTATGAGTTGCTCTGCTAACCTCAAGTTCAGTAGTTCGAAACTACCAACTGTTCTGCGGGAGAAAGATGCGGTTTTTTGCTCCAATAAAGATTTACAGACTCGGATACCCTGTACAGGGTCGCTTTGAGTCAGAACTCACTCCACAGCGTACCACCATCATGAAGCTTAAGGGATCCCTGGTGGCATGGTGTGTTAAATACTGAGTGTTAACTGAAAGAACACACTCGCCACCCAAAGGAGACAACTGAGGCGGTCTGCTTTCACAACTATTAACCACCATAAATAAAACCCTACAAACTAGTTCTACTCTGTTCTACAACTATGAGTTGGAATTGGCTGGATGGCAATGGATTTGATTTTTCTGGCTTTTGAAGTTTTCATGAAATCTTAAATTATTTTAAATCTTAATTTATGATAGCCTCATAAATTCCTCCAATCTTCGTTAGGAAATTCAGTCTTTTAGTTTCTGTTGTTAGGTGCCATCAAGTGGGTTCCAATTCATTTTGATCTTATGTACAACTGAACAAAATACTGCTTCATCCTCTGCCATCCTCACAATCATTGCTGTGTTTGAGCACACGATTGCAGCCACTGTGCAGGTCCATGTCACTGAGAGACTTTGTGTCTTTCTCTGACCCTCACTTTACCAAACTTGATGGAGCTCTCATGATAACATGATCAAATTTCGTGACATGAAATTCTGCCATCCTCATTTTTAAGCAGCATTCTGACTGTACTTCTTCCAAGAATGATTTGCTCCTTCCTCTGACAGTCCATGGTATATTCAATATTCTTCATCAACATGAAAATTCAAAATATCAATTATTCATTGGTCATTCTTACTCATTGTCCAAGGAGCTCTTGCAGTGTTGTGGATTATGAGCTGGACTGCTAATCCTCAAGGCCAGGAGCTTGAATCCACCATCTGCTCCATGGGAGAAAGATGAGGATTTTTGCTCCCGTAAATATTTACAGCCTGGAAAACCCTATACAGGGTCACTGTGAGTTAGAACTGATTCCATGACACACCACCACCACCACTACCACCACCATTCATTGTCCAGCTTTCACTTGCAGATGAGGCTTTTGAAAATAGCATGACTTGGGTCAGGTACACCTTAGTCCTCAAACTGATACCTTTACTTTTTAATACTTTAAAGAGGTCTTTTGCAACAGATTTGCCCACTGCAATACATTATTTGATTTCTTGATTACTGCTTCCATGGGTGTTGTTTGTAGAGCCAAGGAAAAATGAAATCTTTGTCACTGCCAATGTTTTCTCCTTTTATAGTGATATTCCTTATTAATCGTCTTTATGCTTAATAGTTAGCAGTAGTAGGTAGCACAGAGATTGAGATCCATTTCACTTACTCACTAGGAGTTGTAATTTTATCTTTTAGGAGAGTTGTAGATGCAGGGCTTTTGATGACTGAAGGAGATAATAACCTACTTTTTAACTTTGTCTTCTGTGATAGAATCTTGGTAGGTGGTTGCACTGGTGGAAACGAAGTAGTGTGGGGTGTTGATACTCTTAAATGACCGTGTAACTTGAGGAACGTTGTTGTTGTTTTAAGGGCCTTCGAGTTGCTTCTGACCCATAGCAACCCTGTATAGGTTTTCTGAGGAGCTGCTGGCGAGACCGGATTGCCTACCTTGTGATTCAAACCAATTATGCAGTCCAGAGCATTAACCCATAGCGTCACACCAGGACTCCTAAGGAGTTTTAGTAGCATAAATAAATAGAGAAGTCAGAAGATGAAGCTGGTGCCAAAGGGAGCATTGTAAATTTGGTTTTATAACTTTTAAAATTACCTGGGAGGCAGATAGGAATGTAAGTGTTCAGATTTGGGAAAGTGTTGATGAAGGAAAGAGTGTTTTGATATTCACTTATATAAAAGTGGTTGTGAGGGCTTGGGGGATGAATGAAATTGCAGAGATTGAGAGGAGAGACAGGCACACAATCGTGGTTAAGAGAAACAAGAACAGTGATCAAAGAAATGGAAGAAGAAACAAGGTCATAAAAATGTCTCAAAAGTGATAACTAGAGAAGATGCTAGAAGGCAACAAGGAAAAACAGCTTGTTGTTTTTGTTGTTAAGTGCTGTTGTTACCGACCCTGTATAGGGTTTCTGAGGCTATCCATTTTTGTGGGAGCAGAAAGCCTCATCTGTCTCCCAGGGAACCACTGGTGAGTTCAATCCACCCACCTTGTGGTTTGCAGTCCAGTGCTTATCGTACCCAGCCACCACACTTTAGCAGAGAAGGAAGGGATTTTCAAAAGGAAGAGAGTTCACTTGTTTCAAAGTCAAAGCTATTGAACGGTAACAGCTCCTCCAACCAGTTCTGATTATAACAAGTCCACCATCCTTCTGTGCTTTTTTGCTGCTCTTTGCTTATCAGTCATGAGAGTCCCTTAACAACCCATTGAAATCGAAGCAAGGTCCTTTTTCTGTGAAGTGGTGTGTTGTGTGAGCTGAGCCAGTCCTGCTCAAGGCCACCCTGTGGCATACAGAGGCACCTCAAGTCTGCAAGGAGACTAGTACACTGCTTCAGACATCCAGATTCCTATAAGAGATCTTGTGTCCTGAGGAACACCAGACTTTATGCAAATAGTGATTATAATATTCATGCATTGATTCAATAATTAGTTGATAACTACTGGTGTGGTGCTGTAGGAGAAGCAGAGGACCACAAGGTCAGTTTGAACCACTAGGTCGGCGGCTCAAACTTACCAGTCATTCCTCGGAAATGCTGTTCTAGTTTTACTGTGAGTCAAAACCGCATTGACAACACTTAACAACAACAATAACTAACTAAAAGGCTGGCTGCTTGAACCCTCTCCGAGGCATGCCTCAGAACAAAGACATTTCTACTCTGGGGTTCCCATGAATCAAAGTCAACTCAGTTGTAACTGGAAAAGCCAAAAATAAGCAAATACATAAATAAATAAGGACTCTAGGCCAGACCGGAAGTGTTAGGAAGTATGAGTTGTATCTATTTATGTGGACATTTCTCCAGAGACTTTTAAATGTACTTTGTTTTTTATTCAGTATATACTTAATAGAATTGTGTTATTGGCTGCTTTGTAAATTTGACCTTTTTTTTTTTTTTAACCTAATTTCCCTTGTTTGATAGCCTCCATTTCTGTTTGGATTTTCATTTCTCGGTTTTATTCCAGGTCATTTCCAAGGTCCTAGAATGCAATTGAAAAGTAATGATTTCATTGGAGTGTTGAGTATTCACAATGAATACTGGACAAGGAATTAATGGCTCAAAGATTGCCAGGATTTAAAGAACAGCTTCTTTGCCCTACGTTTATTACATGCATGGTGCTGCAAAAGAATGTACTGGACCTCAAGGTTGGTTTGAATCACAAGGTCAGCGGTTCAAACCCACCAATCGCTCCTTGGTAACCCAACAAGGTCACTATGAAACAGAACCAACTCCTCAGCACTTAACAATAACAACAACATAGGCATGTTTAGTGAATAGCATGTTTACTAATCAACACTCAGCAGTGAAGAAATCAAACAATGTATTGCATTAGGCATATCTGCCATTCAGGATCCTTTCACAGTGTTCAAGAGCAATAGTATCAGTTTGAGGACTAAGGTGCACCTGACCTAAGGCATAGTTTAGGTCAATAACCTATTATACATATGAAAGTTGGGCAGTGAATAAGGAAGCCCAGAGAATAATTGATGTATTTGCATTATGGTGTTGGAGAAGAATATTAAAATACCACTGGCTGCCAAAAAGCAAACATATCTGAGTTTGAAGAAATACAACCAGAATGCTCCTTAGAAGCCAGGATAGTGAGACTTCCTGTCTCAAATTTTAAATATACTATCTGGAGTGACCAGTCCTTGGAGAAAGGACATTATGCTTGGTAAAGTGAGGGTCAGAGATGAAGAGGAAGACCCCCAACAAGATTGACACAGGAGCAGCAGCAATGGGCTCAAGCAATGATTGTGAGATTGGTGCAGGATGGGGCTGTGTTTCCTCCTATTGTGCTTAGAGTCCATCGGAGTCCAAACTGACTTGACACTACCTAGCAATAGGCTTGTTGGTAACCCAGTATTTCAATTACATTGAATGTTAATGATCACAGTTTTAAAAGGCATCCATCAGAGAACTCTAAAGATAAAAGTGTAAGGTTGACTTTAAAAACTCAAACCAAAAAACATTGCTGTGGAGTTGATTGTGTCTCTCAACACAACCCTAATGTTGGTAAGTGCCAAAGAGTTTGTTCCAACTCATAGTGACCCTGTATAGGGTTTCTGAAGCTACAAATCTTTGCAGCAGTGAAAAAGCTCGTCTTTCTCCCATGATGCAGTCTATGGGCTTCAACTGCCACTGATCTTGTGGTTCACATCCCAATGCTCATCCTACAGAGCCACCTTGCTCCCTAGCAATCTTATGTTTTTGTTGTCAAATGCCAGCGAATTGGTTCTGACACCTAGTGATCCTATTTAGGGCTTCTGAGGAGCAGTTATTGGGTTTGAATTTTCGATCTTTTGGTCAGTAGTCCATTGCTTATCTTACAGCTTCATACCGGAACTCCAGCAACCTTGTGTTGTTGTTGTTGTTAAGTGCTATCAGGTCGGTTTTGACTCAGTGACCCTGTGAACAACAGAATGAAACACTCCCTATTCCTGCTCCATTCTCACAAGTGTTCCATTGTGCCCATTGCTGTTGTCACTGTTTCAATGCACCTCATTGGTGATTTTCCTTTTTCTTTGCTGACCCTCCCCGTTAACAAGCATGATGTTCTTCTCCATGGATTGGTCCCTCCTAATATCATGTCAGAAGTATGAGAGATGAAAGTCTTACCATCCTACCTTCTAAGGAATATTTTGGCTGTACTGCTTCCAAAACCGATTGGTCTGATCTTTTGGCAGTCATGGTACTTTTAATATTCTCCTCCAACACCATAACTTAAACACATCAATTCCTCTATGTTCTTCCTTATTCATTGTCCAACTTTCACATGCTTATGAGACTACTGAAAATACCATGGCTTGGGTAAGGTCCACCTTAGTCCTCAAACTGAAATTGTTGCATTTAAACACTTTGAGATGTCTTGTACAGCAGATATGACTAATGTAATTTGATTTCTTGACTGCTGAGTGTGGATAGTAGATATAAGAAAATGAATATTTTGACAGATACAATATCCCCTTGTTTTGACAACTTCAATCTTTTCTCCATTTATCATGATGTTATTGATTGGTCCAGTGATGAGAATTTTTGTTTTCTTTACCTTGAGGTGCAACCCATACTGAAGACTCTGGTCTTTGGCTTCATCAGTAGTATTTCAAGCCCTTTTTACTTTCAGCAAGCAAGTTGGATCAGTTGCATGCAGTAGGTTGTTTATAAGCCTTCCTCCAGTTCTGATGCCATATTCTTCTTTATATAATTCAGTGTCTCCGATTAATTGCTCAGTATACAGATTGACTAGTATAGTGAAATAATACAACCTTAGCTCACACCTTTCCTGATTTTAAATAATTCAGTATGTTCTTGTGTTGTTCAAACAACTGCCTCTTTGTCTATGTACAGGTTCCTCATGAGCACAATTATGTGTTCTGGAATTCCCATTCTTTGCAATGTTATCCATAGCTTGTCATGATCCACACAGTGAAAAGCTTTGCATAGTCAATAAAGCACATATAAATATATTTCTGTTATACTCTGCATTTAGTCAAAATCTATCTGACTAAAGTCAAGTATCTGCAGCAATGTTATCTCATAGATAAATGAGTACCTCCAGTGCTGCATCAGGTTGCTGTAAGATTTCAATTCGTTTTCCATCAGTTCCCACAATCTTGTTCTTTGCTAATGCCTTCAGTGCACCTTGGACTTCTTCTTTCAGTACCACTGGCTCTTAATCAGATGCTACCTCTTGAAATGGTTAATTGTCATCCATTTCTTTTTAGCACAGCTATTCTGTGTAATTACTTTTATCTTCTTTCAATGCTTTCTGCATCATTCAATATTTTGCCCAAAGAATCCTTCAATATCATAAATCAAGGCTTGAATTTTCCTTCAGTTCTTTCAACTTGAGAAATCCTGAGCATTTTCTTCCCTTTTAGTTTTTGAACTCCCAGTCTTTGCATGTTTCATTATAGTATTTGACTTTGGCTCCTCCAGCTGCTCTTTGAAATTTTCTGTTCAAGCTCTTTTACCTCCTCCTTTCTTTCATTCACTTTAACATCTCTACACTAGAGAGGAAATTTCAGTCTCCACTGACATACATTTTGCTCTTTTCTTTCTTACCTTTTTACTGAACTTTCGCTGTCTCCCTCTACAACAGAATGAATCTTTATGGAAGCAAATCAACACTTCCTTCTCTCACAGAGCCACTGGTGAAGTCAAATCACTGACCTTTCAATGATCAGTCAAGTGCTTAACCAGTATGCCACCGGAACTCTTAAACTTGGCTTAAAGTTGTTATGAAAAGCTCTATTCTATTTTAATATAACACAGTGTTCATCTAAAGTGGTTCTTTAAAGCAGTTATCTTGTTCACCTCTAGTGAGATACCATAAACCTAGAGCATGAAACAGACTCAGTGAAAGTAATAATTCATTGTAGAAGTGGTATTTCAAGTCTTATGTACCACAGGGTGTTCAAACATCTGGAAAAGGTCCTATGCCTTTATCTTATCTCTTACCAGATGATTTTCTTTCTCATGCCTTGAAATCCCATTCATTCTTTTCTCTCTTACTTGCATACATAAAATACAAACTTTTCAGGGAGATTTGTAAGACACCATATCTTTTTGAAACCTCATCTTCTGTCCTGGTCCTATCTGTCCAACCTGGCCCTCTCTTCACAGTCTGTCTCTCTCAATTTCTAAAGATAGTCCATGCTTTACCCTTGGTCTGGCACACTCTTTATTCCACCCTATTTACATAAAATTCTCCTTTGTACCTTTCAATCTCTATGTAAACAGTTGGGACTTTTCACTTGCAAAGTTCACCAAACCATTATTGCAGCAACATGTCTACATTTTTTTTTTTTTTTTTAATGCATGTGTTTGCTATTGCCAATATACCCTCACTAAAAATTGTAGTCCTTGTGTGGTGCTGTGGGATAAGCAGTGGACTGCTAACCACAAGGTCAGTAGTTCAAATCCACTAGCTACTCCTTGGAAACCCTCTACAGGGTCGCTATGATTTGGAACTGGCTCAGTGACACCTGACAACAGCAACAACAAAAGTGTTGTTGAACTCCAAATATATTGTTGGTAAAATGTATTTTCAATCAATAAATAGGAGAAGACTGAATTCTATCCAGGACAAAGGAGAAAAGTCAATGAATGTTTGTTTATTTGTCAATGTGTAAATTACTTATCCAATGATAATCACTCTGGGTAGTTAGTCTTTTCTGCTGTGTTGTTTCCACTGTGCTTTATAGTTTTAAGAAAATACTTTATAGATTTTTATTTTAAAGGTAACATACACTGATCATTGTCTGATAGTAAAAGTAATGTAGGACCATAGACAAGACACACTGTATAAAAGACACAGAGAAGAGACCAAGCACCCAGAAATAAATGGCTGGATGTCTGGAAGGAGATTTGCAAGTTGTTACAGCTTTGACATTGCCAAAATGCCCTGCAGAATGGTTCTATCCATTTACATTCTGCCACCGTGGTTAATGGGCTGTTATGTAATTGTCTGTTTATCTATCTATTGTCCTCATTAGAATGTCAACTCTCCAAGGACTTTTTAATCTCTCAATGTCCAGCACTTAGCACATACCCTGATACAGAGTCCCAAACCCATTGTCTTTCAACCAATTGAGTCTCATAGTGACCCTGTAAGATAGAGTGGAACCCATTAGGTTTTCTAATGCTGAAATTCTTCTCAGAAGCAGACTGTCACATCTTTCTCCTGTGGAGGATCCAGTGGGTTCAAACCTTCAGCCTTTTAGTTTGTAGAGAAGTGCTTAAGAACTGCGCCACTAGAACCCTTATGTACAGATTGTTGTTGTTGTTGTTAAGTGCCGTCGAGTCGGTTTCGACCCATAGCGACCCTGAATAGGGTTTCCGAGGCTGTAAATCTTTACGGGAGCAGATCGCCTCATCTTTCTCCCGCGGAGCAGCTGGTAGTTTCGAACTGCTGACCTTCCGGTTCGCAGCCCGATTCGTAACCACTACGCTACCAGAGCTCCTTATGTACAGATTAGGCATGCAAAAACCCACTTTTTTTTTCTACCTATAAATTCTTTGAAGCCCAGGAAAATGAGCTAGGTGATATGATCAAATATATAGGAATCGTGAGCAACAAAATGTTACAGATTTTTATACAAAAAAATCAACATACTCTTAAGTTCCTATGTACAGATAAACATCTACATTTTGACTCACGTGCATAATGAAGTGTTTACTAACAGTTTGCTTTAGATGACCTTACAGAATATACTCTTTGAGATGAATTTTCATTGAACGTTAGGGATATATAGGGATGAATGTGTGTAGAAAGTAGCTCTGATAGCGTAGTGGTTATGAGTCGGGCTGCTAAAATCTCAAGGTCAGCAGTTCAAAACTACCAGCAGTTCCGCAGGAGAAAGATGAGGCTTTCTGCTCCTGTAAAGATTTAAAGCCTTGAAAACCATATACAGGATCACTGTAAGTCAGAAGCAACTCCACAGCACACCACCACCATGTGTGTAGACATTTAAAATAACTATCTTCCCAAATTAGACTATATTAGTAAGTGAAATTTCATTAATTTTCTTCAAAGTGAAAATTTTAAGAGTATGAAACATGGCAATGACTTTAAAATGAGGTGTAAGTTTATAGTTTTCTTCCTGGACAAAATAAAATAATATCTAAAAGTTAAGAAGTGTACCAACTTACATGTGAATTGTTTAAGAAATGTATGAAATCAATATCTCATTGCCTTTCTTTGATGAACTTATAAAGACCCAAGATTATATATTTAAAAATATAACTAGCACAAGCAGCAAGTATATTCTGAAGAAGTTTATTTGTGGTAAATACAAAGATTCAATGTGACATGAGAAACGATCTTGAGAAGCTCACATTCTAGAGGACGATATGGGCATGCAAAGAGAGAAGTTAAAATACAGAAAGACAACTAAATACAGTAAGACAACTGAAATGAGATTGAAAGCACATTTATTTGGGGAAGAGAAGGTGGAATGAGTTCACCTAAGTATTGTTTCCATGTATGGAAATCATGAAGGTACAGTGGTAATATCATGACCACTTTTAGCATTATTTCTAATGATCCCAACAGTAATGTTGCTTTTACCTACTGGAATAATTTAGTTGCACTTTTTCTTACAGTACAAATATTTATTGAGCATCCACATGTGCCAAATACATGTTGTTGTTGTTGTTAAGTACTCTCAAGTCAAGTCCGACCCATAGTGACCCTGTATAAGGTTTCTGAGGAACAGCTGGTGAGCTTGAACCACCAACCTTGCAGTTCAAACATCTTTGCAATCTGGCACATTAACCCACAGTGCCACTCCAGGGATCTGCCAAATACATAGGCATGGGCAAATTATTCTAGCTGACAATTAATGCCTGTTGTTACACCTGTTACATGTAACAGTTAATTTCCATTTCAGTCAATGCTTTATTGATATTTATACACCTTGAAACTATGTCTTCTGTTTTAAATTATATTTTGCTTAATATATGAGTACTGGTGTGGCACTGTGGGTTAATGTGCTTGGACTGCAAGGTTGGTTTGAATGCATAAATGATTGAAGAGTCATTGATTTATCTATTTAATTATACATAGTCAGGTTATGTTATTTACAAAAAGTGTATTCAAGTCACAATTATCTATTATCCCCCCAAATTATCTCCCCACAATAGTATGAATTTGAGTAACGTCATAGATCTAAGCTGTGTGTCTATAACATACTCTCTCTCTTTCATTATTGTCTAGTTTTAGGAAAGTAAGTACTTGCTTTTTATTTATTTTATTTTTGTTGTTGTTACTGAGAATACACACAGAAAAAAATACGCTAATTAAAAATATCTACACGTGTAATTCAGCAACATTGATCGCATTCTTCAACTTGTGCAACCCTTCCAACCCTACATTTGTCCTAATTTCTCCTCCCTATTAATATAAAGTTACTGCTTGTAAGTTTCCCGTCTAATTGTTTTTTATTATTATTTACTGTTGTTAAATTGATTCCAAATAGATCTTAAAAGAGCACAATGTCGAAGATAGACATTCTTACTAGCTAAGCTAAACTATTGTTGGTTCTAAGAATAGTTCAGGGGATACTTTTGGTTAAAGGTTTAAAGATGATCTCAGGACAATATTTTCAGAGGTTCACCTATTTTTCCATGGTTCCAGAAAGACAGGATGCTATGAGAAATTGAAATTGTGTTCTTCCCACCCACCCCCCCTTTTGATCAGGATTCTGTAGACTCTTTGATTAAAGTATTCAGTAATGGATGCTGGACATCATCTGATTCTTCTGGTTTTCCTGGCACAGGAGGCCATTTTGTTCATGGAGGCAATTACATTTTCCCTCCTAGTTCTCATTTTCCTTCTCTTTGTTGCTCCAGGTAAATGGAGACCAATGACTGTACCATGGTGGCATTTTGCAAGGTTTTGAGACCCCAGGCACTACACAATGAACTAGAGTATACAATAGAAACACTTAACACGATATTTGGCCAATTACCATGATGTTGCATGAAACTGTAACCCTAAACTTTCAAAGGAAATGAGAAACCAAATCCCATGAGGTTTCTGATTATACGTAAGCAGTCTCAGCAGCTGTTCCTTTTTGTAAATATATTTATCACCCAACTTTTTCCAGTTCATTTTATTTACAGTTATGCACGTTACTGACAGTAATTATATTACTTGGCTGTGCCAACCTACCCTTAATCAAAGTAGTGTTCCTTGATCATAACCCAAAACTCAGTATTCCATAAGCAATAGCCCTCCCTCCTGCTAGCATCTAATACATTTTGGTTGCTGTACGATTCCTAGGAGTCCTGGTCACTCAGTGGAAAACATTCAATTGCTAACTGAAAGGTTTGTGGTTCAAACACACCAGGTTCTCCACAAAGAAAGATGTGGTGGTCACTTCCATAAAGATTACAGGATTAGAAACCTTTTGAAGAAGTTCTCTCCACCATATCTGTTTACTTTGAGATGGAATTGGCTCAGCTGCAACTGGTTCTTCAATTCATTTGCCCATTCTTGTCTTTATATAACATGCATGGAGCTTGAATACATTATGCTGAGAAATCAATCAAAAAAGGACAAACACTGTATGGCTTTTTTAAAAAAAAAAAAAGTTTTTATTGTGATTTGAGTGATAGTTTACATGGGAGACATCAGGTTTTTTTTGTTGTTTTGTTTTGCTTTTCTTAATGTTTTATTGTGAATTATGTGATAGTTTACATGGGAGAACATTAGTTTTACATTCATCTTATGGTATATCATTTCATTGCTATGGTTACAATCCCCTCCATGCATCATCAACCATCCAAAGGGTATACACTACAAGCATGCCCTCCGGTCATCAGAACACAGCCCCTCTCCCTCTCTGTGTCTAAAGTCCCCAACAGCTCCATCTCACCACGTCATTGCATCTCTGCTTCCATCTCAGGCATCACTGCTTCCCTGGGTAGAGTCCCGCTCTCTGCTCTTCTCCCTTGATGGTCCCAGGGACCTCAGCTCTTAGGCTGAAAAGTTAATCACTCCCTTCCTTGCTAAAAAACATCTACCTTTA
>NW_006408523.1:19675080-19675742 GCF_000296735.1 Chrysochloris asiatica | reverse complement strand
TCTATTGAACATTGTAGGGCTTAGCTCGCCGCTTCATTGCTGTTTTTCCATCACTTCCCCTTATTGGAGACATCAGTTTTATATTCATCCTTTCATATTTCACCTCATTGCTATGATTACAGTCTCCTCCATATATATATCATCATTCAATCAGCGAACAGTATTTGCTTCTATTCCCTCTGTTCTTTTTGTTGTTGTTGTTATTGGTTTTTTTGGGGGGGTGTACACCAAAACAGTCAGGAATATACAATCACTCAAACAACCAAAGGGCATACCCTGCAAGCCAGTTCCCCGGCCACCAGCACACAGCCCCTCTCTCTACATGAGTGTAAAGTCTCCAGCTGCTTCATCTGTCCACATCACTTATTTGTTTTTATTAGTAATATTTCTAACATAAGTATGCGTACCCAACCTAAGACACAACTTAGACACTTAAACTTTTTAATTGTTATTAGGTGCTGTCAAGTTGGTTTCCACTTATAGTGACCCTGTATAGGATTTCTGTGGAGCAGCTGATGGGTTTGAACTGCTGACCTTGCAGTTATTATCCCAGTGCTTCACATACAGTGCCACATGAAAAATATAAAAATGTCAATTCATGGGTGATTCACTACAATTTAATATATATAGCTCTGGTAGCGTAGTGGTTACGAATCGGGCTG
>NW_006408523.1:19668050-19674957 GCF_000296735.1 Chrysochloris asiatica | reverse complement strand
GCACTTAACAACAACACAACATATACAATTTAATATATATATATATAAGGAGCTCTTATAGCGTAGTGGTTACGAATCGGGCTGTGAGCCACAAAGATTTACAGCCTTGGAAACCCTGTATAGGGTCGCTATGAGTCGGAACCGACTCCACGGCACATAACAACAAATATTGCATTGGAACTGACATCACCTAATATTATCTATAATATTATTGGAGTTTTCAAAGGAGCAAAATCATAGCAAATGTTAATAATATTACATTTTTAAGGAACATAGAATAGAGGTGCTTAATCAGACTAGTGGGAGAAATGGTAGAAGGTGATAATAAGTTGCTTTATTATTATTGGTATTTAAATGACCCACTTGTGTATATTAAGACAGATAAGATTTTGCCAGTGATGCAGTTGGGTGATATATTCACAGCTCAGTTGGATTCTAGTCAGGAGAAAATATAAATAAGTCATTGTTGGATTTTTTTTTTTTTAATTCATGAGAGCATATAGCAGTCATTTGCACATTTACTTTAATTGGAATGTTATTGAAATAGCTACTTAGGGCATTCTCACAAATGAACAAGAATATTGAATTTAACTGAAATGAAAATCATGGAAATGCCAAAGTGTCAGGGCTTTACATTAGCAAAAGTACTCACAATTACCAGCATCGTCACATTTTTGGCTTGTTTCTTGGGTTTTTAGAATGTGGTCTTGTTTGGGACTTCAAAGAGTAGTTAGAACAATTGGAAGAATTTTGTGGAAAAGGCACAAAAATCCAACATTGAATACTAGGAAATTGCTGTTGTTGTTAGGTGCCAGTCGGTACTGACACATAGAGACCCTATGCACAACAGAAAGAGACAGTAAAGACTTTATAAAAGTAGTGGTGGTGGTGTGCCTAGGATTGTCTAGGCTCCATTATTCCTGAAATATATACTGGGTGAGCTTCCCAAAGGGGAATCCACTGGCTGTTTAGTACCCTGTGAATCTTTCAGCATAAAAGTCATTTGTAAAATATATGACTTCTAGTGAAGAACGTTTATTTTGACATTGAAAACTTTGGCTATATTAAAGCATCAGACAGCTTCTGCCCCTGTCTTTGTTTTGAATGATGGTTAAGAGAACCTCAGGCTAATTAAACCTTAGGTTTAACTCAAAATCAAAACTGAGTTATCCTTCATTGCAAGATTTTGATTCTCTTTTAATATTAATAAAGAGCCCTGGTGGCGCTGTGGGTTAAACATTGGACTACTAACCGCAATGACGGCGATTCAAACTAACCAGCCATGTCATGGGAAAAAGATGAGGTTGTTTGCTCTCATATAGATTTATAGCCATAGATACCTGACATATGGTTGCTATGAGTCAGAATCAACCCAATGAAAGCAGGTTTGGTCTCTTTGGTTTGGTTTAATATTGATTGCCAGTTAACACTAAAACTATCATTAAAATATTTTCTTTCTTATATATCAATTCTTCAAAGACCTTTTTGTGTCTCTGTCCTTTTGTTTCAATTATTTTAGAATTACTGCAGATGAAACTGACCAGAGAACTTGACAAAGCTAATACAAGAGTTTTTGACAGTTGTTTCCAAGTTTTGAGGGCATTTTGTATGATCAATTTCCAGCCGTTTACAAAGTGGAAGATACTAACCAGTCAACTCAGTTTTATGAAGCCCATTTTACATAACGTGGAGATAGGATACACATCCATAAAGTATTTTGGATGTTGTTGTTAAGTGCCATCGAGTTGTTTCTGACCCATAGCAACCACAGACGTTGAGGTTCAAACGACTTTGCAGTCTAGTGCATTAACCCACAGTACCAAACCAGGACTCTTTGGACACAGTAGTGATTTTTAAATACATCTTGTTCAATATACATGACAACATGATCATGGTTGTGTCCTTCAGATATTATGTCTCAGGTGTACGAAATTCCTTTTGGTATTCTGCCTCAGCAAAAGCTTACTTAGGGATCAATGTAGTACAAACACCAGCTGCAATCAAGTTGTTTTCGACTCATAGTGACCTCATGTATGTCAGAGTAGAATTGTGAATCTCTAGCTTTATAGAGTCCTGGGGTGCTGCTATGGAATAAAGCAGTGGACCAAAAGGTCGGTTTGAACCACAAGGTTGGCAGTTCAAACTTACCAGCTGCTCCTCAGAAACCCTATGCAGGGTCGCTATGAGTGAGAGCCAACTCGATGGCATTTAACAGCAATAACATTTTTGTTAGTATCCAAGAATATTGACCATTTTCACCAACCAGGTATTCTTCATTTAATGACAGAGAGATTAAGAACAATATTAAGTCCTATAATACATAGAAGACAAATAGGTCTTGGCAAACAAACACTAATGACGTGATTAGGTGCCTAGGATGTGCATACTGATAATTAATTCCCTCTCAGCCGAAGATCAGAATCATCCCATGGGACCACTACTGAACAAAAAGAATCAATCCATCTATTGAGCAAAAAAAAAAAAAAAGCTTAATTCCAGTATGTACAATGCATTTTTCTATCAGATGGTTTGGGTCAGAAACTTCTTCTTGAAATTGACAGGAACATAAAAAACTACAAAACATTCATTTTTTCTTGAAAGCCATACTTATATTTTCTGAACACATAGCCCCTAATTAGAGTAAATTACCCCTGATGGAATAAGCATTCAGCAAAAACAGGAAAGAAACAAAAGTTAATTTCCCAGTGCCATGGGGAGGTCTTGACTGGTCACAAACTGTCTCTAAATCTTAGGAACTATGGTTTTAAGAACTCAGCTAATAGAACTGAGCAGGAAGTAAACTTGATTAGCATTTTGTAAGTAATTTTGAGCACAAAAGATATATTTACAATAATAGCTAAGACTTATCATCTACGATGGAACTTGACACTGGCAAAAAAGAAAATAAAGTAAACTGAGCCCATTAAAATGACATCAGATCAATTATGATATTTATTTTCTTGTACACTGCTTATCACTTTTTAATTTTAAAAAATATGATTGGGTATCTCTGGCTCCTAATAAGGAGAATGAGTTAGCATTGATTGGGCTTGTTTATGAAACATTTCTACACACGTTATTCACTTGTTCTTAATTCATAACACAGCTTTTTCTAATATAGACTGCCAACCGCTGTTATCTGCAATAAGAAGGCCTGGAGGGATGCATTGTTTTTTCTCAAACAATTTAAATTATAACTTGTGGCTTTTTTTCTAAGGAATTATTTTGCGTCTTTCCACTTGGCACAGAGTAATAGAAATTATTTGGGGGGGTTAGAAACACTCTGATAGTTCTCAGCAAATGGAACTCTAATAATCATACTATTCATTAGGTCTGGAAAGAAAACAAGAGGTTTAATGGGATTTTAGTAGAGTAGTGGTTACGAATCGGGCTGCGAACCTTAAGGTCAGCGGTTCGAAACTACCAGCCGCTCCGCGGGAGAAAGATGAGGCTTTCTACTCCCGTAAAGATTTACACCCTCGGAAACCCTGTACAGGGTCACTATGGGTCGGACCCGACTCGATGGCACTCAATAACAACAACAACAGTTAACTTGTAATAAAGACAACAAAAACAAAAAAAAAAACTTTATTAGTAGGATTTTAATATTTGTTATTGTTGTTGTTGTTTCCCACCCTACTTATCACCAGTATTAGATATCAGTGCCATGGGTGTTCATGATAGGCTGTAATAAACATGACTTTGTGAGGAGAAGAAAGTTCTCACTTTCTGGTGCACACCTGTTCTCTTGTATTTTCAGTCAGTCTTGTCCAAGGGATCCTTCTTAGCTGCATGGAGAAAGGCGATTTGTCACTTGATAACCTCAGAATGCTTCTTGGCTCCTATGAGGTGTCTGTCATAACCACATTGCATCAGCCCTCTACTGAGTGGTTTGTGTCTCTTGTCTGTATCTAAGACTGTTCTGGAAAAGCTTATTTCTATCATCAAACCATATTCCACTGTTTTCATGCGACCAGTAATTCAGGGAAATTCATAGGTATGACATACCATTTTGCAGAAACATTAAATAAAAAGAAAAGACTATGCAGTGGGGGGAAAAAAATAGAAGGTTTTGGTAAGGAAACTAAAGCGATGTGAAAATTGCGATGCAGCAAAGTAAAACCAACTATCACCTCAGTATCCAAACTACTCTCACGTATGCTGCCTGCCTTTCAGAACTAGGAGTCTTACAAATCCTGAGAGTAGCCCAAATATTTATTGACGTCCTGATGGTTTCCATGCCAACAGTAGAGTTCCTCTCTCCCTTCCCCATACTAGCAGACTGTTTATTCAGGTCCTTGTTTCTGGTATCACTCTGTAGATTGCATTGTAATTACTCTATGCGTGTCTCATCCCCTCTAGTATGCATTAGTATGATAAGGTGCTTAGCTGTTTGGCTATATAGACCCACAGGAAGAAACTTGTTCCCAATGTTTGACCAGTGAGTATTTGTAGGTGGATAGATGTTGGGTCTGTTGGCCCAGTTTTCAGTCAAGGTCAGATACATTGAGGCTATTCCATTAGGAATACTTCAAAGTAGATCTTTTGTTGTTTTCCTAAAAGAGGTCCTGGTGTGGCACTGCAGGTTAATGCACTGGACTGCAAGGTCAGTTTCAGCCACAAGGTTGTCAGTTCAAGCTTACCAGCTGCTTCTGGGAAACCCTTTACAGGGTTGCTATGAGTCACTGTGAGTTGGGACCTACTCACCAACACTTAACAACAAACAACGAGAGAGGAACATGGTAGAATGGATTTTAGGTGAAAATAAGAGTGTGAGTCAAGTCCATGGTTTCCTTTACCTGTGTAAGTTCCCTTCTGTGTTTCATCCTTCAGTACATCAGTAACCTGTAGCACACCACTGCTTCGATAGACAATGCATTTCAAGTGGGTTTGTAATGTTTGGCTATAGTTTTTACTTAGAAAGAGATGTATTTTTGTGGGTGAAAAATCTTTCTTATTCTTTTCTTCTGCTACATAATCTTCATCATGTCTGGATTTTTTAAAATAATGACATATTTAATTTCTTGATCACACAATTTTTTATTATTTATTTGCATAATTAGAAAGATAAGTAATGCTGACTCCTGGAGTTATCAGTTGGGCATCTGTCCCCTGGTTGTTAAATTAGTTTATTAGATGTTGTGGCCACCAGAGGGATAGGTTAAAAAAATACAAAAAAAAAAAAAAAAAAGAAAGAAATAAAACATGGGTATACTATTAGAAACACGAAAGACATTAAAGTAAAATACTGATGTTAACAACCACAACAAACTCCATCCCAAGTGGCTGTTGATCATTGCATCACACCTTCAATTTGACTTGCCTCCTACTTATAATGTTACATAGTATACATTGTTCTGTGTATTTAATTTTTCAAAACGTGCTTAAAGTAGGGATAAGAAAAAAACCCAACTATTGCTGATGTCAGGTTTAACTGAGATTTCTCCCAGCAGTCAACTGCCAGTAAATGTTTTCTCATCTTGTTTCTGATTTAGGTGAGGTTACTTTGGTTTTCATGCTATGTATCACTCTAAGCAGTAACACGGTGGTACATAGGATAAGCACTGGATTGAGAACCACAAGGTCAACAGTTCGAGTCCACCAGCAGTTCCACAGGAAAATGATAAGGCTTTCCACTCCTGCAAAGATTTACAGCCATGAAAACACTATGTAGTGTCACTGACTCAATGACACTTAATGACAACTTCTTTATTAACATCTGAAGCTCAGAAGAAATGACCTTTAAATTGGCAGTTGTACCTCTACTCTGCAATATACTGACTCTCTTTCTTCACAACCCTGCCTCTTTCAAAGCAAGCTTTGTTATACCAAGTCCCCCTGAAGAACTACAGCTCTGGTCACCAGCTATTTAAGGCAATGGATTAAAACAGTTGAAAGGCTCTAGGAATCTTGAGTTTTTAGAATGTCACAATATAATTTACTTAAAATTAGTCACTTTAAGAAAACATAGGCAACCTCTGCATCAGCCATTAATTATGGCATGCCAGATTATGCATGCATGTGGGGGTGTTTTTGTGTTTTCAAAACAGACAAAGCTAAGACATCCCCGTATTTTGAAAAAGCACATCTATAAATCACGCTGAAACATGGTTTAGAACGAACCTAGAAGAGAGAGGCTCCAACACAAGCATTTGAAGCATATTTATAGTCGCCGTTTCCTCTATGATAAGTAGCAAGGAAAATCATAGCACATTGACAGGGGACTTCAAAAAGTTGGTGGAAAATAAAATGAAAAGATAATAGAATTTCTCCACAAACTTTTTAAATCCCCCTCAGACCTCATGTTTTGTGACTTTTCCAAGCATTATTCATGAGCATATGTGAGTTTAAGGATCCAGAAAAAACCCTCAAGATATTTTGTTAGTATGAAAAATATTTTTTAGTTTTAAAACCTATATTGCCATTTAATTATATGAATAATTAATTAGTAAGAAGCAGAAAAAAATTACACATCATAATCAAAATCACCAATTTTATGCATAATGTAGTATACTGTCTTATCTATACAATGAATGTTATATAATCACAGAAATAGATAGATAGATAGATAGATAGATAGATAGATAGATAGATAGATAGATAGATAGATGTTAAGAAAAGATAGATACAAAAGAGTTTACATAATTCGCTCTTCAGTAATCTGCTTCTTGAGTCAACAATCTATCATTAAACTCTTCCAGTTTTCATAAATCAAAATCTTATGATTGTGATTATCAATATGCATATATTTCACCGCAGAGATGTGTCCTTATAACCTACTCTGCTCAGCCTCTTTCTTACAACTAGATATTAAGGGTGCTTATGTTTCTTCCTTAAGGAGCTCTGGTAGCGTAGTGGTTACGAATCGGGCTGCGAACCTTAAGGTCAGCGGTTCGAAACTACCAGC
>NW_006408523.1:19665856-19667950 GCF_000296735.1 Chrysochloris asiatica | reverse complement strand
GATTTACACCCTCGGAAACCCTGTACAGGGTCACTATGGGTCGGAACCGACTCGACGGCACTTAACAACAACGTTTCTTCCTTATTATCATAATCAAAACTTTGATAATCATGCCTATACAAACATGACTATCCATGCTTATGACATGGACATATCTTTCTCTGGGAAAAATTCTAAGTACAAATTTGTTGTTGTTGTTAAGTGCTATCGAGTTGGTTCAAATGACTTTGTAGTCTGGCACATTAACCCACAGCGCCACACCAAGACTCCAAGTACAAATTTACTGGGTATAAAATATGTACTTTTTAAGGCTTTGAAAACACCACTAATCTGTCAGTTTGTCATCCTGTGGTAGATTGCATGTTGCTGTGACTCTGGAAGCTACACCACTAGTATTTTGATTGCTGGCCTGGTCATCCATTAAGAACGGTTTCAGCTGAGCTCCAAGACTAACACATACTAAGGAAGAAGAACTTCTAAATGTTTAGCTGCTGAAAATTTTATGAACACTGTCAGCACCACAATATTGAACATTCAAACATTATTAATGCCTTCAGAATATTGTCAAATATAGTGCCAGGATATGAGCCCCTCACATTATAAGGTCCTCAGATTAAGACTGGGGAAAAGTTGCTTTCTCAAAATAGAATTGACTGTGATGTCGCAAATGAGTAAAACATTTGACACCTTCATTTGCCGCTGGGGCACAACTAAAAATTAGGAGAAATAACTGTAAACATATGATAATACTCAGAACATGGAATGTTGTGTTGTTGTTTTTGTTAGGTGTCATCGAGTCTATACTGACTCATAGCGACCATCTGCACAGTGGAACAAAACACTGCCCGGTCCTGGGGCAACCTCATAATTATTGCCTCGCTTGAGCCTATTGATACTGCCACTTTGGCAATCCATCTCGCTGGGGGTCTTCTTCTTTCTTTGACCCTCCACCTTACCAAACATGGAATGTATGAAGTCTGAATTGAGGAATACTGGAAGTTGTCAAAAACGAACTGAAATGCATAAAGATCCAAATCCTAGGCACTAGTGAGCTGAAATGTATTGTTATTGCTCATCAGAAAATCATGGTTTACTGTGCCAGGAATGACAAATAGAAGAGGGATGGTATCACATTAAGTATCAGAAAGAACTTTTCAAATTCTATCTTGAAATACAATGCTGCCTGTGATAGGATAATACCCATATGCTTACAAGGAAGACCAATTAATACCACTGTTATTCAAATTTACATACCAACCACTAAAGCCAGTAATGATGAAATTGAATAAGTCTACCAAATTCTTCAGTCTGAAATGGATTGAATATTCAATCACGATATATTGATAATTGCTGGTGGCTAAAATGCAAATGATGGAATCAAAGAGGAAGGATCCGTAATTAGAAAATAAAGTCCTGGTAATAGGAAAGGTGTGGCAGATCTTATAATAGAATTTTGCAAGAACGATGACTTATTCGTTACAAATACCTTTTTAAAAATAATAAAAAGTAACTATGCACAAGGTCCACACCAAATAGAATACACAGAAATCAAAGTGACTGCATGTGTGGGAAGAGATGGTGGAAAAGCTCCATATCATCAACCAAAACCAGGCCAGGGAAAGACTGTGGAACCAACCGACCATCAGTTGCTCATATGCAAGTTCAGGCTGAAGCTGAAAATCTATAATATTTTTCTCCATAAATTATTGTTGTCATTAAGGATAGTAAAGTTGGTTCGAACTCATAGCGACCCTGCAGAGGGTTTCCAAGGAATGACTGATGTGTTTGAACTGCTGTCCGTGGGTTAGCAATCTGGTGTTTTTTCTATAGTGCCACACCAGGTCTCCACTTTTTAAAATTAATTTTCATATATGAGTCCTGGTGTGGTGCTGTGGGCTAATGCACTGGACTGCAAGGTCAGTCTGAACTGCTGACTTTGTATATGGAGCCCTGGTGTGGCGCTGTGGGTTAATGTGCTGGACTACAAAGTCATTTTGAACCACAAGGTCAGCGGTTCAAGTTCACCAGCTGCTCCTTGGAAACCCTATACAGGGTCACTATGAGTCGGACTGACTCGACAGCACTTAACAACAA
>NW_006408523.1:19643344-19665756 GCF_000296735.1 Chrysochloris asiatica | reverse complement strand
GTGGGTTCCAACTCAGAGCTACCCTGTATAGGGTTTCCAAGGAGCAGCTTGTGAGTTTCAACTGCCAATCTTGTAGTTAGTAGTTCAGTGCTTACCCTACAGTGACACCGCCAAAACTTTTTGGGCTATATTTGAAAACTAAGGCCATCATATTGGCCAGAGGATCACGTTGAATTTGTCCACACCGGAAATCATTGTGTGTGTGTGTGTGTGTGTTTTTATATATAAATAATGGCCCCTGTTAGATCATGTTTGACACTCACTCTACTTTTGCCATAAAGAGTACTTCTTCATGAGTACCAGCATTCCTTATAATTATGCTTAATTAGTTTGTAAAATTCATCTAACTCATTTAAAAATTCTTTAATGCTTTTAAATATTTTTATTTCTTCATCATGTGTTTTGGTTTTCTCTTTTAGCTCTATATACCTTGCAAAATCAATGAGCATTTGCTGTATTCTTTCTGAGAAGCAGCTTTCAGTAACCATTATCCAAGTCCTTTTACTGTTTTTTGTTTTTTTTTTTTTTTTTCAATCAGGGACACCTGTCCATTGTAGCTCAAATACACAGACTAGATGCTCTAAACTGAAAAGCGAACCAAAGGATGACAACTGTTTGGTTCCTTGGACAGGAAGATCATAGTGCCTCTCCAATAGTATTCAGAAGCAATAGTTAGTGATTTCTTCTCGACAACTATGTGTGGCTGCATAGACTTACCCCTAGATCCGAGGGTTAGTTGAGATGTTATTCAGAACTCTACTAAGTTGACATTCCTCCCACTTCTTGAGTTTGTTGCTTAAACCCTAGTCACGAGCCACATAGCAACAGCAATCTCACATCCTAAATCTTCAAATAACATAGCTTGGTATCTAGCCATTGGCCAAAGTGTGATTCATCCTTGAAGGACACTGTTTGTCTCCATGAACATGGTGTGGCGCTGTGGGTTAATGCGCTGGACTGCAAAGTCATTTTGAACTGCAAGGTCAGTGGTCCAAGCTCACCAGCTGCTCCTTGGAACCTTACATAGGGTCACCATTGGTTGGACCTGACTCAACGACACTTAACAACAACAACAAAAACATAGTTATTTCAAACTCTGAAAGAATTCAAGCAGAGAAATTCCACATTTGTTTTAATTGTGGCTCCACCAGACGATTAAGGTATATGTGACTTTCAAATTGATTATATACAAAGAAAATTGTTTTGTTGCATAAATTCCTCATTACTTTGTAATTTATTTATAATTAAAATGTATATATCTCATATATGTTCATCAGACTAAGTTTCCACATTTTCATTATAGCACAGCAAACTAAAAATTGACTGCAGAATAAAAATAGATTTGTACTTATACATAAGGAATCCCTGGGTCATGCAGATAGTTAAGCACTTAGCTATTAACCAATAGGTTTGCAGTTCAAATCCACTCAGAGATTCCACAGAAGAAAAGTCTGACAATCTATGAAAAAAATCTCCATTGAAAATCCTATGATGGACAGTTCTACTCTGAAACACAGGAGTTCTCCACACCTTGGAGTAGATTCAATAGTAATTTTATTTTGATAAATTGGATTTGATTCAAGATTGCATGCTTTACTATTTCCCCATCACTCCCAATTTGCTTAGTTGTTGTCTCTTAGTTAATGAAGATTGTTAGTGGTGCCCCTTTGAATTTTTTTTGTTTTGCTTTGTTTTACCAAACCCACATGAGCATCTTGACAGACGCATTTGTAGCTTTACTCCCATTCCCTATAAACTACTTCATATTCTGAACAAAGAAAGTGGCCATAAAAGATCACCAGTTTCTATTAATGGAATAGTGTTGGGGAATACACATAAAAATATAAATTCAGCCCTGTTTTTCAAAGACTAGTATATAAAGTGTGTTTTCTTAGTTTTCCAATAGAACTCACAGATTGTTTATTTGGGATCATCTTATTCTAAAATACCTACTTCTCAACCACCCTTTGGTTACATTTTAAAGTTATGGAATGTATATGGAGTGGTTTATCATCTTTGTAACGTTGAAAATACTTGCTCTTTTTAGAATATGCTTCCACACCATCATCCTGCAACAAAAATTAAATATTTATGTATATGTAATGTTATTCATGTTCACATGAGAATCTTCGCTATGAACCTTGCATGAATTTGAGGTTGTGCTATGCAGTCATCTTCTAGACATTATGAGGTAAATAGGTTACAGAAATAGAGGCACATTATAAGCAGAATGTTCCCTGTAAGAACCACTTCATTCTGGTCATCGGTGGTCAGATTCTAAAGAAGTCTTTAAATTAAATGTAAACTTTGCTGGAGAATTGATTAAAGTAGAAAGAGAAGCAATGCAAAATATATTTTAATTTTTATATTTTTATGCCATTGATATTCCTAGCACCCCACCACACACACACACACACACACACACTTAATGACAAATACATTTATATTAGCAAGGATGTTTTCCACAGTGCTTTAAATCAAGTGGTATCTTGCTCTTTTATGAAACCAAATAACTAATCTGAACTCCACATGCCACCATAAAGATGTTATAGAAACATAACTGGCTGTTACTTTTCTGGAAGAAATGATTCTCTATCTCAGCATTACATAGCTGAAGGTACAATCTAATTAATTCAAATTTGACTTTTGAATCTCCAGTTTTTAAACCTTATCAAGTGTTCTAAGACAGTTCTTGGGGAAGAAAGTATATTCCCATTAAACATATGAGACAAGGGAAAAATGTTTACTCCCTACAAGCTTTTTGTTTGCCTGTTTTCCCTGATAAGCCAAAGAATCTGTTCTAAATAAGCTTAATTTCAAACAAAAGATAAGAAATCACATGCTTTACCTTTAAAATTCATTAGGTTCAATTATTTTCTTGCTTATATATTAAATCAAATGAGTAATATGAACTCATCAAACAAGAAGAGGAAATATAGTCAACCAAACATTCCAAACAAACAAACAAAAAATTCTTAGATATGTATAAAATTGAGTAGCAAGGGGAAAATAGTTTACTAATTAAATCCCACATTTTGTTTCAGAATAACAGTTCATTATAGACACAATCACCATTTGGGTTACAATTTTTTAAAAGCAGTTTTACCTTTTAAATTTTATTTTGTTGAGATTGAAAGATAATCTCATTGGAATGTCTTGGTCTCTAAAAACTGAAACAAGTATTCAGGGATTGGTGATTCGCTATGACCGCGAATCCTATGGTCGTGTTTCCATTCACATATTCAACCAGCATTATATTTATTGTCACCTGAGTTGACTCCAGTAGTTGTTGCGTGTTAATCCTTCAGGTTTTTATTTCATTTGGATATCATTCAGTTCACTGGTCTTTGAAAACCAGTAGTATAATTAAGAATATAAAATGAATGTTGGATATGCCAAAGAAACATTGTTGTTGTTGTTAAGTGACACCAGGTCAATTCTGACTCCCAAGGATCCTGCAAAATCGCATTTCTGAGGAGTGACTGAATACCACATACCTTACAGCTAGCAGTCCAGTGCTTATCCTGCATGTCTGTGTTGAAGTTGACTGTGTATTTAGAACTAATAACCACCTATTCATGCCCTGAGACTAAGCCTGGGTAGAATTTGAATTTAAAACTTTTCTCATTTTGATTCCTTCTTGTTTGTAATCTTTACCTCTAGTATTGTGTTTATTTCTTAGTAAAGTTTTATTTTCCTATTTAAAATTTTCAGAATATAACTAGAATAGATCCAAATTGGCAGGTGATATAACAATCTAGCCTCTTCAAATTCATGGCAGGACTATGTTTTTCGTCTATGTCGAGAGTATATATCACGTCCCAGATTTCCGATAGAACTTATTGAGTGGTGGGCTGTGTGGCAGTGATTCCTTCAGGATGGAAATGTTCGGTGATGAAACACTGGTCCCAGCTCCCTTCATTCACTGAAACTCATCCACCAGGATAGACCCAGCGGGTTTTATGTAACACATTATTAGTGATAAACCTCAGAATGTGCTTGATATTTTAATTTGTCCAAAATTTTCTTGTTCTGCTTTTAACATATTCTTACAGACTTCTAATTATATTTCCCCCATACTTTAAGTCCATTCTTATTTTTCTTTTACTCACATAATCTAAAAATCAAATTCCATTCTCACAGAAATATGTAGAATACAAGAAGCATACATACCAAAATGTTCAGTTGGGTGAAGCTTCTTATTTCCCAAGAAATATACTTGATTAAATTACTGTCATTCAAAAGCAATACAACTAAGGGATTTCAGACTGTCTTTCTTGGTATCTAAAACTAAAACAATAAAATAATCAGGGGTTGTTGTTGTTGTTAAGTGCCGTTGAGTCGATTCCGACACATAGCGACCCTGTATAGGGTTTCCAAGGAGTGACTGGTGAGTTTGAACCGCTGACCCTGTGATTCAAACGACTTTGTAGTCCAGCACATTAATCCACAGTGCCCCACGAGGACTCTAGTCAGGGATTAGTGACTGTCATACTCAATCATGTGGTCATATTTCATAGCATGCCCATTCACACATTCAACCACCGTGGTATTTATTGTCACTGTGTTGACTTCACAAGGAACCTTGGTGGTGTAATAATTAAGCACTTACGTGCTACCTAAAAGGCCAGCAGTTCAAACTCACTGGACACTCTGTAGGAGAAAGATTTGGTGGTATTCTTTAGTAAAGCCTTGGAAACCCTTTGGGGCAGTTCTACTCTGTCCTATAGGTTCTCCCATATTGACACGGTGGATGCAATAGTGAACAAAACACAATTATGGCCCTGTGGGCTTACACAATAGGAAAACAGACATGAAACAAACAGTTGCAAATGTCAGTTACAAAAAAGGAAATGAATGTGGTGTTCAGGAAGCATTTGAGTGCCCACGGTTTTTTCGGTTACCTTTCCTTGTGAGACAGATTGATGAAACTGTATGAAGTCTAGGAAGTCCTCAAGCCTCATTGCACCAACTCTCAAATGGAGTCCAATCCTGTACCTAAAGTGTGTTGTTGTTAAGGGCCATAATGTGGTATTGATGAATCAGCAAACTAAAGAAATTTGACCTGAGAGGTACTGAAAGCCAACCACTTATCCAAACCAGTGTCCAAAGCTTAGGAACACTTCTTTCTGAATTTCCACTCATCATTCTTACTGTAGCTATGGCAGTGGGACCTACCTTAAATGGGGTCTGGGAGACATTATCCTCAGCTATAAAATCTATGGAATTGAATATATGTGGGATTAGTCAGTACAGAAGACATGGAGGACAAGGAAGGGGAAGACTGGCCTTGCTTGCAGTGAAAAAGAAATCTGCTTGGCCATCCATAAGGTATGTTTCTGGAGAACGCAGATTTCAGTATTTCTTAAGTTTTACTGCCCATGTCAATTATCTGCTTTGTGTTTTCCAGGTGTGTAACCCTGTCTTCTATTAACTCTTTCTTTCAGGGAGTAGTGTTAGGGGTGGGCTGTCCTTGGGGGCAGTAGTTTGAAGTCACTTAAGTTACTCTATTATGGGAAGAATACTTTTCTGGGCAGTTCCTGACATATAGCAATTGTCTATCAGTCTATGGAATCTATTTGGATTCTGCCATCCATCAGCCATTTTCTTGTGCTGTGGCGGCTTGCATGTTGCTATAATGTTGTGATCAGCAGGGTTACCCATGTGGGCAGATTTCATTGGTGCTTCCAAACTATAACAATCTAGGAAGAAAGGTCTTGTTATTTACTTCCAGAAATTTGCCAATGAAAGCCCCATGGATTACAACAGAGTGTAATCTGACTCTTGCTTTGGACATGTCATTAGAAAGGATCATCACTGGAGGAAGATATCCTATTTGGAGAAGTGAAGGACTAATGAAGGCAAGGGAGACCCCTTGGTGAGATGAATTGGTGCTGTACTCTCATGATGGACTCAGACTTGCTGGAAATTGGGAAGATGACACAGGGTTGGCAATACTTTGTTCTGTTGTACATAACATCTCACAGCAGTTATTTACCATCCATCCATCAGCTTAGCTAAGTTTTTGTTACTTTGGACTAGGGGAGTTTGTGGCAACAGATTTCAAAAGAATTGGTTTCCAGATCCTTTGAGAGTTCAATCTTCGCTATATATATATTTTTTTTCACTATACTGAAAAAAGTAGATTTCTCACACGATTTTTCTTTACCCCTTTGGGAAATGTATGCTTCCCTTGGCCTTCCTGACATAACTTATGTGCTTTAATAACTTCTGGGCAACAAGTCAGATTCATTCCTGCACAATCAGTCAATCAGACATTGAGTCATTCCTTCATTCAACACATAATTTTGAACACGAAGTATTCACTGTGTTTAGTGTTCTACAAAAAGTACTTCATAGGGTTTCTAACATGGAGCTTGCCAACTTGTAGGCAAATAAGAACTATTTGACAGGGAAGTGAAATAACAAGAAAAGAATTCTCAAACGATATAGTTCATGCCAGAAGAGAGACTCTGATTTTGTGGGTAAGAGTGGAGTAGAGTGATCCAAAGGAAAAGTTTAATTTTAATGGAACTCCAGCTGAGTCCGGCAGAATGTTTGAGAGCTAGCCAGTTGGGGAAAAGCAAAGAGGAATTCCATAGTGGGGAAACAATATAGCAAAACGTAAGCCTGGCCTATCTAGGAAACAGGAATATGAGTCTAGAATGGAATATATTACCTGAAATATGTTAGTTGTGTCACAAAATAATGATTAAATGCATGTAGGGAAACAAGAACAGAAAGAAAGTTTGGACAGGGGAATGGCTGGCAGTAAAATTTTTACTGAAAAAGTTTTCAAAGACATGATTGACTGAAAGCTAGAAGAAAATTAAAAGACCCGAAGAGATCATTTCACTTATAGTCCACAACAACCAGTTTTCATCTGCTGTCAATTCTGTTTGTGTCTGTTAAGACTTCTGAGGAAATTAAAAACTCAAGCAATTTATCTAGAAAATATCAACATTAGGTGTAAATCCAAACCCACTGCTGTCGAGTCGATTCTGACTTGATTCATAGCAATCCCAAAGGACAAAGTAGAAATATCCCATAAACTTTCCAAGGCTGCAGTCTTTCTGAAAGTGAACTGCCACATTGTCTCCCACGTAGGAGAAGGTGGGTTCGAACTGCTGACCTTATTTGTAGCAGCCAAGTGCCTTATCCGTTGAGCCATCAGGGTCACTTAAATATTAGGACAGCATGTGAGAATTAAAGAATGTTGTTCAGGCAATTGTGCTTCAAAAATATGTTTCCAATTGTATGGAAGTTATAGGTTATTCATGTCATTTGGAAAACAGTAAATAAGATAATTTTGTAGGTTAAATAGTATATCAGTCTCTTACAGTAATCCATATGTATCAGTTCTACTTCTGAAAGTAATTTGTGTATTCATACAAATTTCATCACCTTCAACTATGATTCTGAAATGGCTGATGAAAATTTTGTGTGAAATCTCCCTAGTTTATAATTAAATAGATAATTTTCACAAACTATCCGTATGATTTAAGCCCATGCTTATTTTTTTAAAGTGATTTAATAATCTTCAGCACTCAACTGAAAATCATTATTTCATTAACTCTCAGACCTAAAAAGCATTAATGTCTTAATGAATCATAATTAAGACTTCGACTTTTGACTTACAGAAAGGCCAAATATTTTTTAGTTGAACTCAAAAGAGATGGCTCTTTCATATCAATTTTAGCTGTTCCAGCGATTCATTTTTTATCTTCCTCACAAGTTGATTTAAGTTTCAGGACTGTCTTTGTTGTTACGTCATTAAGAATGTGAGATTCTTTTGTCATAGAGCAAGTATGACCTGGAAGCACAAGAAACTATAAAATATATTGTTGAACAAAAACATGTATGCTTGTATGTAGAGTCTCCATTGTTGTTACATTTACAGAGCTTATGTAGAGAAATGACCAGATGTTTAAAATAGAAGTTGGTATATGTTTTATTCTTCCCTAATCTTTGAGGATAAGCACTGGACCACAAGATTGGCTTGAATTTCAAGGTTGACGGTTCAAACTTGCCAGCTGCTCCTCAGAAACTCTGTACAGGGTCACTATGAGGCGGAACTGATTCGATGGCGCTTAACAACAGCAGACCTTTTAATTGTCAAAAGAGCATGAGCCTTGGAACCACAGAGCTAAACTGCTCTGCCGCAAATCTAAAAGTTAGTGGTTCGAACCCACCTGCTGCTTCAAGGGAGGAAGATGTAACAATTTGTTTTCTAAATATTACAGCCTTTGAAACTCTATGGCTGTACTATGGTTCTCTTCTGTCCTATAGGGCCACTATGAGACAGAATCCACTTCATGATAATGGGTCTGTATATTTGCTTTCACCTCTAAGTCTTTCTGTTGCCATTTGATCAGAATGAACAAGTTGTGGTCAAACATATATACTTAGCTGTATTAAATTGGTTTTCCTCACAAAGCTTCTTTTAACAAAATATTTCTTTCTACAGTATTTGGAGAGACTTGAATATAGTATAGAGAGGAATGCAAAAGAGGTTTCAGTGTACAAAAGCAGCACAGGCATCCAAAGATTTGTGGGGAAATAATAAAAGATTTTAAAACTTCACCGTGAGCTGGACTGTATCATAAGTAAATTATCAGTGAGGAATCCCTCGTGAGGAATTGTGAAGATCATTTTCAGAGGATGGCGCTTATATGCTGTAGATTCTTGTTTGTTAGATCCAGCTGCTCAGTGTCAGTTCTTGGCCATCAAGTCTGTTCCGACTCATAGAGACCCTGTGTAGGGTTTCTGAGGAGCAGCTGGTGAGTTAGAACCACTGGCCTAGCAATTCAAATGACCTTAGTGTCCAATGTTTAGTCTATGGCACCACATACATGGTCATAGCTAATAAAGTTTATGCTGGTCTCCTCTTCTAAAAACCCTTTATCTCAATTATTCCCACATGCTTGATTGATAACCGTAAAGAACCATAGATTGTGTTCTGTGCAATTTTTTTAAAATTACATTTTAAAAAATGATGATCAATTGATTAACTGTCCCAAAATACATAGAAATTGTCTATATGGATCCCGACATTGATTTATTTACATAAACATATACATCCATCTATTTTCCCAAAGCATATACACTGCTAAAGAATAACTAGTACTAGGAAATGCTTATTTTTAAAATAAAGTAAATAAAACAAAACAAATAAGAAACATATTCCTATATATTCCTCTGGACTTTAGTAAATATTTGTATCGTCCTTGTATGCTTCTAGTCACACTTCACTACTTACCTACTCCAATGAAAAATTTTCTATTTCAAAAGACACAAAGGGTCATTTTAAGATTGGGAGTTGAAACTGGAACAGAGATCTTGAAAAGAGGTATATATTTGTTGTTGTTGAGTGCCGTCGAGTCGGTTCCGACCCATAGCGACCCTGCACAGGGTTTCCGAGGCTGTAAATCTTTATGGGATCAGAAAGCCTCATCTTTCTCCCGTGGAGCAGCTGGTAGTTTCGAACTGCTGACCTTGCGGTTCACAGCCCGATTCATAACCACTACGCTACCAGAGCTCCATATATATATATATATATATATATATATATATATATATATATATATATATATATATATATATATATACATATATATAAATAGATATAGATATAGTCTTTTCTTCCACATTTCTTTTGGGAGTTGAAACTGAAACAGAGATCTTGAAAAGAGGCTTTAATATATCTACATATATCTATATATTTTTTTGTCTTTTCTTCCACATTTATTTTGTTCCCAGTCTAGTTTCTTTCAAGTTCTGAATCATCTGGGTGAAAAGTAGGTATAATAGAAGACTTCTTATCACACAGGATGAAGACATAACCCTTGATGCATTCTTTATTATGGCCAAAACATTCCCCTTCTTTTTTGTCCTGAACCTAATATCATAGTTTTGACTAATATACATTGCATATCACCTGTTACTTCTACCTAATTGTCAGTAATACTCTCTCCTTCAGGTTTTCTAAAACATTCTTTCATCATACTTTTATCATGCTGAAGAATTTTCAAGGGTGTTCATTCAATTGCCTGCAGCAAGTAATGTGCAAATTCCAGTGTATCTTTCTTAATGTTTCAATGTTCCGGAATGTGTTTTCTGTGTTTCTTCCTCCCGTGTCTTTGCTTAGGCTATTTTTTGTAGTGCACAATGAAGCCCATAAAAAATCTGCATTCTAATTCCTATTCTTCCACTTAAGAGTTAACTCCTATAAAACTCTGTCACCTTACCTACAAAATTGGAGAAAAAATAATCGTACAAACGCTATGAATTTTTGGTGGTGATTCATGATATATATGAAGTCCTTAGGACAGTGTCTCAGACAAGAGTTTTCTAGACGTAGCTGCTTCATGTCCTCCTGCCTCCATACCATCTTACCAACCATATTCTAAAACCCTATTCATCTTTCACATTAAGGTCATTTCCCACATTCTCCCTGACCTTTTATATCATCACTTATAAGCACTGCTCATTTGGCTTGCACACTGTCATTTCCTGTGTATAGTATCATCTCCCAGCTAAATCATATGTTCCTTACCAAGAACACATCTTGTCTTTTAGCACTGTGTCTTGCACATTTTGAGTTGATTAATAGATTAAAGTGATACTTATCATAACAGTTTATCAGGGTTGTCCAAGCAGGGAATACGAATGGCAGCACACTACCCACACAGCTGCCACAGGATGAATTTAAGTGCAGTGACCAAGGGAGGTCTATATAAACATGGGAAATTGCCATGTCTGACAGATTACATTGGTATGTAGAAATAAAAAATGGGTGGCTCCTTTAAAACAAAGACTTTGGATCGATTATAAGATTAAACAGTAGAACTGTATCTGGAAGTTGATCTCAAAAAAAAAGCAACTGCAGCTGCAAAAGGAAAAGGGATATTTTATGAACTTATTATGGTAGTGTAGTGGTTACGAATCGGGTTGCAAGCTGCAAGGTCAGCAGTTCAAAACTACCAGCTGCTCTGCGGTAGAAAGATGAGGCTTTCTGCTCCTGTAAAGATTTACAGCCTTGGAAACCCTGTACTGGGTCGCTATGGGTCGGAACCGACTCCACGGCATATAACCAACAAACAACATGGTGAAGAATGTGGCAACAGATCACTTATCAATCCCACCTGCACCCCAAAGAGTGATGTTGTTGTTGTTGTCAGGTGCCATCGAGTCGGAACCGACCCATAGCGACCCCATGCACAGCATAATGAAACAATGTCCGATCCTGGGCCAACCTCACTACCGCTGCCACACTTGAGTCCATCAATGATGCCACCTGACTAATCCAAAAGAGTGATAGTATAAGTAATATAATCACTCACAAGGATTATACTAGTTTGCACAATGATAGTCTAATATGATTTGTTATAAGGGCAGGGAGTGATGGTGGCTCTGTAGGATAAGCACAGTACTGCTAACCACAAGGTTGGCCACTCAAACCCACCAGCTGCTCTGTGAGAGAAATATGAGGCTTTCTCCTCCCATACAATTATACAGCCTCAGAAACCCTATTCAGGGTTGCTGTGAGTTGAAAATTACTCAAGAACACCTAACATCAACCACATTATTTAGAAGACTCTAGTGAAAACTTTACACTACTTAGAATGGTGATAAGCATATTAAGGGATAATACATTTCTCTGAAATTATATTATCTTTACATTTTTTGTTGTTGTTAATTGTCATCCATTCGGTTCTGACTCATAACGATCCTGTGTCCAACAGAATGAAACTCCATTCAGTCCTATGCCATCCTCACAATTTCTGCTATCCTTGAGCACATTGTTGCTACCACTGTGCCAATCCATCTCATTGGGGTGGGGGGGTCTCCCTCTTTTCTGCTGTGCCTCCATTTTACCAAGCATGATGTCCTGCTCCAGGGTCTGGTCCCTCCTAATAATATGTCTGAAGTATGAGAGATGAAGTCTGCCTTCTAAGGAACGTTCTGATTGTACTTCTTCCAACACAGATCTGTTTGTTTTTCTGGCAGTCCATGGGACCTCTAATACTCTTCTTCAGTACCATTACTCAAATAGATCAAATCTTCTACAGTGTCCCTTCTTCGCTGTCCAACATTCACATGCATATGAGGTTATTGAAAGTAACATGGCTTCGGTCAGGCGCACTTTAGTCCTCAAACTGACATCTTTGTTTGCTCTTGAACACTTTAAAGAGGTCCTGTGCAGCAGGTTTGCTTAATGCAATACTGCTATTTCCATGAGTGTTGATGGTGGATCCAATCAAAATGAAATCTTTGACAACTCCCATCTTTTTTCCATTTGTTATGATGTTACCATTTGTTATTTATTGCTTCAGTGGTGAGAGGTTTTGTTTTCTTTACTTTGAGGTGCAACCAATACTAAAGGCTATAGTGTTTGCACTTCGTAAGAAAGTATTTTAAGTCCTCTTCACTTTCAGCAAGCAAGGTTGTTTCCTCTGCATATCACTGGTTGTTAATGTGCCTTCCTCCAATTCTGATGCTACACTGTTCTTCATATAATCAAGCTTCTCACATTATTTTCTCAGCATGCAGATTGAATAAGTATGGTGAAAGAATACAACTCTGGAGAATAATTGTCCTGGTTCTAAACTATTCAGTATCTCCTTGTTTTGTTCAAATGACTGCCTCTTGGTCTATGTACCGGTTCCTTATAAACATGATTAACTGTTTCGAAATACTCATTCTGCCCAGTGTTGTCCATAGCTAGTCATGATCCACACAGTGTAAAGCATAGTCAATAAAGCACAAGTAAATATCATTCTGGTATTCTCTGCTTACAGTCAAGATCAGTCTGACATCAGCAATGATATCCCTCATTCCACATCCTCATCTGAATCTGGCTTGAGCCTCTGGTAGTCCTCTATCAATGTACTATTGCAGCTGTTTTTGAATTATTTTTAGCAAAAATTTACTTACAGGTGATATTAGTGATATTGTCCTATGATTTCTGCATTCTGTTGAGTCATCTATCTTTGGAATGGGCACAAATATGGATCTCTTCAAATCAGTTGGCCAGGTAGCTGTCTTCCAAATTTCTTGGCAAAAGTAAGTGCTCCATCAGTTTGCTAAAAAAATGTCAACTATGTATTACATCATTTCCTGGAGGCTTGTTCTTTGCCAATGCCTTCATTGCACATTGGACTTCTTCCTTCAGTGTCATTGGCTCTTGATAATATGGTACCTCTTGAAATAGGTGAACATTGACCACTGATTTTTGGTACAGTGATACTCTGTATTCCTTCCATCTTCTTTTGATGTTTTCTGCATCATTCAATATTTTGCCCAAAGAATCATTCAGTTGAAATTCAGTCATTCAAGTTGAAGCTTGAATTTTTTCCTTATTCATTTCAGCTTCAGGGGAATGCTGAGTGTGTTCTGCCCTTTTGGTTTTCTAACTCTAGGTCTTTGCACATTTCATTACAATATTTGATCTTGTCTTCTCAAGTTGCCCTTTGAGATTTTCTGTTCAGGTCTTGTACCTCCTCATTTCTTACATTTGCTTTGGCATCTCTGTGCTGGACAGCATGTTACAGAGTCTCTTTTGACATTTCTTTTGGTCTTTTCTTTCTTCAAATGAAGGGCCTGAAGGGTTTACTCCATCATGGTCACCTCTACTTCAAGAGTGCAGCTCTCCTCACAGTTGTATTTTGAGTGCCTTCCAACTTAAGGGGCTCATCTTCTGTCACTATTATGATAATATTCTGGTGCTGTTTATCATGTTTCAATATTCAATGTTCTGGTGCTATCTGACAATGTTTCCCTACTATTCATAAGGTTTTCGGTAGCTAAATATTCAGAAATAGCTGCCGCTCCTCTTTCCAAATTTGTCTTAGTCTGTAAACTCAGCTGAAGTTTATCCACCGTGGGTGACCCTGCAGGTGTTCAAAATACTGGTGGCATAGCTCCCAACATCACAGCAACAGTCAAGCCACCAAAGTGACACAAACTGACAGACAAGTGGTACATCTTTACCTTTAAATCTATGTTAATTTTTATAAAATTCTTCTCTTGTCTATCCAGATTTTAAAAGGAATTTTTTTGTTGTTTTCTTTGCCTTCTTTTCTGTTAGAGAATGAGTTTTTATTGTCAATGGTTAGCGCTAATGAGTCAGTGGTTCTGACTTATAGCAACCTTGTAGAGGGTTTCCTAGGCTGTAAATCTTTGTGATAACAGAAAGCATCAACTTTCTCCCCCAGAGCAGTTGGTGAACTTGAACCATGGACCTTGTGGCTCTCAGTCCAGTGCTTATTCTACAGAGCCACCACCCTCCCTAGTAGGATGAGTAGGAGGAATTGCTTCTTTAAAAACAGTTTGGTGTGCTAATGCTACCAAGTTCAAAAAAAGCTGAATTCAAATCACAGATTTGCCTCAAAGAGTTTAACCTTAATAAGCCTCACTATTAATCCTTATTGTTAAGTGTACTAGTAAATTATTTTGCATACTATGCATACTATTTTTTAAAATGCCAAGAATAATTCCAACCCCATACTAGGCACTGAAGAATGTGGTTATTATTATAATAATGTGGTTAAGAAAATCAGATAATTTCCAGCAGGTGCCATTATAGTTCATTGTAATTATCATAAGAAACACAGTTTTGAAAATAAGGATAAGGGCAGGGGTTTGGGGATTAAATGAATGATTTGTTAAGCACTTATCGGATTCATCATGAAACATTTGACTGAGTGAATCAAGTAGCCAGAAGCATAGAAAGTAGATTAAGGAATAACTATGTCTTGTAGTTTGGTTTTACCACTCAAGAGTACAGAGAAGAGGCTAATAAGCTACTTTCTATCTTCAAGTATTTGATGAGAACAATCCAGTTTGTGGGAACAAGTTCTAATTGCCTAATAAATAATTCCTTCCATGAGTTCTGTTAAGTCAAGACTGACAAGTAGAGCTGAAATGAGCAGACTGAGACAGAGAAAGACACTGAGGTAAAAGATCAAATAATTCTAAGTAGGATCTGACCCACAGATGACAATTTTCTAAGTTATATATACATTTTTATTGGAGAGGATATCAGAAAATAAGGCTTAGAACAAGCACTGATCTTAAGTTCTCTTATATTTCTTCAGAGATTTATGTTCTATTACTTTTAGAAATCTATTGTTCCAAGTGACAGAAACTAATTCATTAGCTTCAAAACCCAAAAGGAGAATTTATGTTAGGATGCATGGGTTTCACAAGCATGAAGCCAAGAAGGGCCTGGGGAATAGCTGATAATTCCTGAGTAGTCCAAAGACAAGGAATGCTCTGTTTCTGTAGCTCTCTCTCTCACCCTTTCTAGAACTCACTATCTCCAGCTTTCTATCATCCTCATTCTCTTTCCTGTCGGTCCTCTGTAGGTCCTCTTCATCCTTGATCTGCACATCATCTATCTCAGTCCATCTAGTGGAAGATGGCCATGGTATGGCTTTAGATTTTGCATCCTCTATGTACAAGACATCAGCCCTTAATGCAGTTGGAATCATTCCTACACAATTGAAAACACAGAAAAGGAACTTCAATTTTCTAAAATATTTACTGTACATAGTGAATAATTTTGTAAATTTGGCAAGTAGATCAAAAGATGACAATTGAATAACTGCTCATACCACTGTCTTTTAAAGAACCATTCATTTTCAAACGTGCCCTCCATACTCCAAACCAGATGCTCATTGACATCTCACCAAGATTATAATTGTTCACGAAGCAAAGTTTTCAATGATAAAACATTTGTTTTTAGTGAAATGCAAATTACCAGCTACTTTTTAAGATAGCTTAGTCAATACAGTGATGTCTTCTTTTTCTATATCAAAATATATTCAGATTAGAGTTAGAAGGAATAGAACATAGAGATGCGGAGAAGGTATATTTGACCAAGTTTGACAAGTCCTGCCTCCCCTTTCATTTCATTATAAGTATCTATGTCCCTGTGCACAACCCTCCAGGTGTAATGTCCACATGCTGTTTAGATGTGAACACAGTGCAAGATAAAATCCTGAATATGACTGCCTGACCCCATCTGTGGAAGCCTGAGAGTCCAACTAGGGGCGAGCACCCTCCCACCAGCAGCCCCAGACTGTAGGGCTCAGGCTACCTTCACACCATGTCTGGGAAGGGACCCTTCTGAGATCATTGTCTTGGTTTTTCTTAAATAAATGATGTTATCCCCACCAAAAAGAAGGGAATGATTATGAGCTATCATTAAAAAAAAATCATCAAACAACTGATTCTAGAATGGACTCATTTTTCTATTATTTATATACATATAAATAGGAAATAAAGGAGCTCTGGTAGCATAGTGGTTACGAATCGGGCTGCTAATCTCAAGGTCAGCAGTTCGAAACTACCAGCTATTCCATGAGAGAAAGATTTCTGCTCCCATAAAGATTTACAATCTCGGAAACCCTGTACAGGGTTGCTATGAATTGGAACCGATTCCACAGCACATAACAACAACAAATCAGAAATATGTACAGATTCCATTCTCTTTTTAGTTTTCTGGTTATTTTGAGAGACTTTGAAATTCCTTATTTAAAGATATGTTTATTAGATAATAAAATCCACTTCAATATAAGTTTTATTAGATATAAACATGTAACTGTAAGCACTTGACTAAACTTTGCAACTTTTATCACAGTCATGTTGTAAGATCAGAGGGTAGAAAAGGTTAGTATTAAGAATTAGACAATTCTTTTGAAAAAAATTACAGAATACTTGAAGAAAACTTAGGGTTTGAGCTGGTAAATTAGAGCTACAACCCTTCAATTAACAGGAAGAGTCCCCCTCTGCACACATACACACACACACACACACACACACACACACACACACACAAATATACACCCAAAAGGAAGAAAGAGAGAGAGAGAAAGTAAAGAATCAGACCTGGAGACATGCTCTAATCCTGTCTTTTCTTTAGAGTTCCTTACTAATGACATTTCAGGGTCCTGGTCTGGCCCTGTGGGTTAATGTGCTGGACTTCGAAATCAGTTTGAACTGCAATGTTGTCTGGTCAACCTCACCAGCAACTACTTGGAAACCCTATACAGGGTCTCTATGGATTGGAATCAACTCGATGGCACTTAACAACAACACTAATGATGTTTGGACTTCTGGTATGGCACTGTAGGATTAGCATTGGACTGTGAATCACAAGGTCAGCAGTTCAAACCTACCAGCTACTCCTTGGAAACCCTATACAGGCCTGCTCTGAGTTGGAACCAGCTCGATGACACTTAACAGTAATGATGTTGAGCAACCAACAAACCATTCATTGCTTTAATACTGCATTAACCTAGTAATCTTGCTGACCTAAAATAGTGCAAAAATATAATTTTCTCTTCCACTTTTGATGGGCTACGTTGTGACATTATTCAGGTTTTTGTTTAATTCTTAGTTCTCTGCTTGTTTTCTATGTAACTTTAAAGACTCTTGAGCACTACTCCTTAATTAACAAATAATTTGTAGATGGAAACAGGCTAAGTGCCCATCAGTGAAAGAATGGATAAAGAAACTTTGTTACATACACACACAATGGAATACTGGGTGATGTTGGAGAATAACAATGAACCTGCACAACCTCTCATAACATGGATGAACCTGGAGGACTTTATGCTGAGTGAAATCAGTCAATCACAAAAGGACAAACATGTGTATGACACAAGTATTGTAAAAATATAAGGAAAGAAGCATTCTTTGGTGGTTACCAGGGGTGGGAGTGAAGGGAGATTAATTCATTGGCTAGATGGTAGACACATGTTAACTCAGGTGACAGGGAGAGCAATATACAAGAAGGGGGAAGGCAATATTCAAGAAGAGAAAAGTTGGCAGAATAAAGAAGATTGGTGAAGATACTGGGAGATATACACAGACTACAGGGGATTGAAATAAATAGTGTTTTATACATAACCTTGGAACAACAGTGTTCTAGGTTTGGATATGCTGACTGAGACAGACACTTAATGGGTAAGGTAGACAGAGTAGGATATACATATATATATATTTGTATCTCCTATATATATCGCGGTTTAAAAGGAGACATTTGTACATGGGTATTTACCTTTCCGGCCAAGCACAACTCTGAATATGCCACTACCAACTACTCTGAAAGGAATCACATTAGAGGGTCCCAGATACAGAAGGATAAAATGTGGAACAGAACTCAAAATTATTTTTACAAAAATTCTTACTGGTTGGAAAGATACTGAGGGAACCTTAGACTATGGCCCTCACCCACACTGCAGGTCAGAGAGGAACTCAACCTCATGGCCCAATTTTCAGCCAAGCAACAGATAGATATATAATGGCGACAGAAACACTAGTATGGTGTGCACACCATGGACTGGTCAATTATTCAAAATTAAAAGTGCCACATTTTCCTAAGGACAAACTTTCAAAGGGGTAGGAATGTGGGTGGAATGGAAACAGGAACCGCTAGCAGGAAATGGGATAACTGTTGTTCCATGGAGGGGATTTCAGTCATTGAGATGAAACAAAGCGGATGATTTGATTAATGTAAACTGATGCTCTTGTCTGTAAACCTTCACACTGTTCTCAATGAGAAGTCTAAAAAGAAATAATCTCTAGCTTGATTACACGTCAGCAATTGCTTCCCAACTGTAAGTTTATAAGATTTATGGATGTTTCTACTGCTTTAGAGAAGTAAAAAGATACATTAAAACCTTGGGTGGGAGGCAAGGATAGACTGGAGAGAATGAGTAGGTAACTTAAAAAATAAATAAAATGAAGTTGACAAAGATGAAGGTAAACATGAAGAAGAAGAAAAAAAAGTGTTTCATGACCAAAGAATATTTTTTTTTCATAAAGATTAGCCATTTAAAACGTTTTATTACAGCAATTTTCAGCTACAAAGATTTCTGCCCAAAGGTAAAGGAAGATTAACCAAGTATGACCAACAGTTCAGCCAATAACTCAGATTAAAAAAGAAAGGAATAAATTGTCAACTTCATAAATGCTTTCAGTATGTCAAGGTCAGATAAGGACAAGGGTTTGAATAGAAATGATTCTGGAAGTCTGTGAATAGTTATGATACTGTGTGATTAGAGCTAAGACGAAGACACCTACTGCATTTTGCTCATGGCAACTCATGTTTTGATTAAACAGCAGAGTTCCCGGATGATTCAGTGAATATACCTCAAACCAATTCATATCGAGACTGAGATGCACCTGTGGGACTGTGGGTTGCCCTTTGTATTTGTATCGTTTTCACGTGTCTGCCTTACATGGGTTTGTAGAGACCCCATGACAATGACAATAATGGTGATCCTAATGCTCTCTTCATGAACAACAAGTGCTTACTACTACTAAGGACTCCTGGTGTGGCGCTGTCGGTTAATGCACCAGACTGAAAAGCGGTCTGAACTGCAAAGTCGGTGGTTCAATCTCACCAGCTACTCCTAGGAAATCCTATACAGGGTTGCCTGTGGGTTCAAACTGACTCGATGGCACCTAACAACAAACAACGTATGGCTCCTAAGAACATGTAGCTCTAAGAAGTTCTTCATAATTCTTTTGTATTCTTTATCTGTGATAGTTAAGTTTTGTGTTGACTTGACTGGGCCAGAATTCTTAGTGGTTCAGCAGTTGAGATGCAGTTACCATTCCTTCATGTCTTCCTACTCCATCATTTTTACTTTCTCTGGAACCATCCTAGCTTGTTCTTGCCTTTGGCCTTTACACTGGGTACTCTCGTTGCCCAAGATGTTTTCTCAAGAACAGTGCCTCTTTCAACTTGGACATTGCCTACCCAAAATTGGGGGCTACAAAGGCAAGAAGTGACTGGCTTACAAGCTTTCAAGAGGGAGCCTAGATCAGAAGGCATAGAGGAAAGCATAGAATCTCCACTAAGTAGTATCCAATCTGTCTGGGCAGGGCTGATGAAAGGTGATGGGGATAGCACTCATGTGGCACATTAGTGAATAATTGCTATCAAGACTGACTGTGAGGGTTGGAAATGTAAAGGTAGACATTTTGTAGCAAAAGAAGGGGAGTGGTTGACTTTGCAGTCCAGGAGCAGAGGTCCCTGGGACCGTCAAAGGAGAAGAGCTGAGTGCAGGACCCTACTCAGAGAAACAATGACTCCAGAGATGGAGGCAGAGATGATGATGTGGAGATATGGAGTAGCTGGGAACTCTAGACCCAGAGAGGGAGAGGGGCTATGCGCTGACAACCTAGGGGCAGACTTGTGGGGTATACCCTTTGGTTGGTTGATGATGCATGGAGGGGATTGTAACCATGGTGATGAAATTATATACGATATGATGTACCGCTTATGTTCTCCCATGTAAACTATCACATAATTCACAATAAAACGTTAAAAAGAACAGTGCCTCCTTTCAGTCCTTCAAGACTTTACTCAAATGTCATCTTTCCAGAGACGATTTCTCTAACCACACTGTCTAAAATCGATGGTGCACCTGCTCTCATCACCCATGTTCTCACTTCTTTGAATGCTTTGACTTTCTTCTTAGCATTTATTAATTTACTATCTACCTCTCCCTTAGAGTTAACATGTTTATGAAGTTCAGGACCCTGAGTGTCTCCTTCACTTGGAGCCTAGGACCAGGCCTGACACACAAGAAATATGTGACAAATGAATAAATGGTACTTGTGCTCATTGAGAAATACAAGCACCTGCTAGGATGACAAAACATACACTGTATTCAAAACAAAACATGAAGTGTCATATTTTCCTCCATCTGAAAGTCTACTATTGAGAACTTAGCAAGGATGAATCCCTTTCACAAAATACAGTGGACTGGAAAAGTGAAGAAAAATTTAAAAAGCTAAAATGAAAGGGTAAAAAACAAACAGCACTGGAGAGATTAATTCCACCATTAAAAAAAAAAATTATTTTTAAAGGTCACTCTTAAGAGAAAAAAAGGAAAAGCTTCAGTGGAAATTACTCTAAAGAAAGAAAAGGGAAAGCTATGAGTAGGAAATGGGATTGCCCAGCCAAAGCAGTTCTCACAATGACAGTCCACTGCTCTTATTCTGTCTGATCAAGCCCTGTTAAATGACCGCCCCCTCTTTAGGAGGCCTTAGTTATCCGTGTGACCCCCTTTTATTTGACTCATGATTGAGTGCTCAGATATATTAAATGGAAACATAAGTATTTTAGGAAAAAATTGTCAAAGTCAAACATCTTAACCTTTGGTTTAGAAACAGCTTCCCACATAAAGAGAATTTTCATGTTGTTCAATGCGTCCCGGTTTCTATTTTTCCTAAGGATACTTTTTGCTTTCTTTATCATTTCTCCTCCTCCTTCTCTCTATTCCTCCTTCTCCCCAGTCCTGTCCAATCAACAGTGTAGGCTCCATCACTTTCCTTACATGGTCCTGGGTGAGGGGACACAGCAGCTTTCCTGGAACTTTCTGTGTGCCATGTTTTTAGGGAGCTTGAGACAGAATGAATGTCAAAGCAGTAAGGAAATATTATAGCTGGATGGGGTGTCTGTGTGTCTGTGTGTATTTGGAGTTTTGTGGGTATGGAGGGAGAGGGAAGAGAAAGGGGGATGAATTAAGGGATAGAATTAATAGAACATACTCCTCACTTGGAGTCCTGGTGTGGCTTTGTGGGCTAATGCATCAGACTGCAAAGTCAGTTTGAACTGCAAGGTTGGTGGTTCAAGTTTGCCAGCTGCTCCTTGGAAACCCTATAAAGGGTCACTATGGGTCGGAATCAACTCAACAGTACTTAACAACAACTCACTCCTCACTTATCAACATGGTTTAGTTCCAAAGACAAGGTCCTTAAGTAAAAATCAGCATTATGTGAAGATGGAGGATAACCACATCAGATCACAAATGCTGGATGACTACATCATTACATAACTGCCAAATTACATTGTTACATACATAACTGCCAAAGTGCATCATTACATAGCTGCCAAGTTACATCATTACATAACTGCCAAATCTCATCATTACATAACCGCCCCTCCCCAAAAAATCACATCGTTACATAACTGACAAATCTCATCTTTACATAACCACCAAATTACATCATTATGTAACTGCCAAATCACTGAGAACCATGGCCCACCCAAGATGACAGATAACCGTAGCCGTAGCCATCACAGCCGTATTTACTCTCCCCTCACACCTTGGTATTCTTTACTGCCAGACAGATTCTGTTACTGTGCAAAATAGTCATATAGGTTGCCATCACTGCAAATGTCAGAAAATGAAAAAAGTCAGTAAGTGAGGAATGCTATTGCTGGTTTATTTTGTTTGTTTGTTTGTTTTCTAAGTGCTGTCACATAGACTCCTGTGTATACAACCCTGAATATGGTTTCCAAGGAGCGTCTGCTGGGTTTGAACCTCTGACCTTGCAAGTCCAGTGCTCATCCTACAGTGCCACACCAGGATTCCACACTCCATATG
>NW_006408523.1:19604328-19641643 GCF_000296735.1 Chrysochloris asiatica | reverse complement strand
CAGGGAATCTTTCAACAACGAAAGTAGAGGCTTGAATTTTTTCTTCAGTTCCCCCAGCTTCAGAAATGCTGTCTTCTTTTTGGTTTTCTGATTCCAGATCTTTGCATATTTTGTTGTAATATTTGGCTTTATCTTCTCGAGCTGATCTATGAAATTTTCTGTTCAGCTCTTGGATCTCCTCAATTCTTCCATTTGCTTTAGCATCTCTATGCTGGAGAGCAAGTTTCAATGTCTCTTCTGACATCCATTTTGACCTTTTCCATCTTTCTTGTCTTCTCAATGACTTTTTGCTTTCTTCATGTATTATGTTCTTGATGTCATCCTACAACTCTTCCGGTCTTGGGTTCTTAGTGTTTAATGTATTCTTCAGATGATCTCTAAATTCTGGTGGGATGTATCTAAGGCCATATTTTGGCTCTCATGGACTTGTTTTCATTTTCTTCAGCTTCAGTTTGAATTTGCATATGAGTAATTGATGGTTTTATATCTAATAGAAGATATAAGATACCCTAAAGTCTTACAATATGCATGAAGTGTCAGATGGAAGGAGGAATTCAGTCTCCCAAAGGCCTTGCCTCCCATGTTTAATTCAATCAACCATTAATCAGATCACCTGCCCTGACAGAATCAGTGCATTGTAGTGAATAATTCAGAGATTTTCATTTGTTTTTAGGTAAGAAAATATTGGTTTTACAGAACATATGCAGGTCGTGAGGTTTCCCTATAGGAAATCCCACAACCAAAGCCAACATTTAAGTGCCCCGCTCCTGTAGGTCATCCATGTGCAGGTCCTCTGACCCTGCAAGGTCTCAGATGTGGCCTTTCTTTGAAAGCAGGGTGCAGTATTTTCTCTGCAGGGTAGGTCCTCTGACCCTGCAAGGTCTCAGATGTGGCCTTTCTTTGAAAGCAGGGTGCAGTATTTTCTCTGCAGGGTGATTTGACAGAGAGTGTGAAGGTACCCCATTTCTAACCCAAATATCTTTTGCATTGTGAAGGAAAGTTTGATGGAAGTATTAAGAATTCTGTTATACAAAGCTCCACATGAGTGCTGTGCATAGTCCATTCTTTAGAAAATCCATGATGACTAGGGAAGGGATCTGATGAGATTTCCTTACTAGAGACTACAAAAAGATATCAAAAAGTTTGTAGAAAAATTCCAATATCTTTTCATACAATTTTCCACAAAATATTTGAAGCTTCGTGACTGGCCCCTAAAGGTCTCATGTATGTAGCAACTAGACCAGATTAAAGGATATAGACTGAGTGGACACATCTTCAGAAAACTGAAGCACTGACCAAGTAAAGAGATTTAAGGAGACACACACACACACACGCATGGATTATAAGGATGTTATTGTTGTCGTTAGGTGCCATCAAGTTGGTACTGACTCATAGCGACCCTATGCACAACAGAGCAAAATACTGCGCAGTCCTGCACCAACCTCACAACCATTGCTTCGTTTCAGCCACTGCTGCCACCACTGTGCCAATCCATCTCATTGGTGGTCTTCCTCTTTTTCTCCAACCCTCCACTTTACCTAACATGATATCCTTCTCCAGGGATTGGTTCCTCCTGATTGTATGTCTGAAGTATGAGAGATGAAGTCCTATCATCCTGGCTTCCAAGAAGCATTCTCGCTGTACTTTTTTCCAACACAGATTTGTTTGTTCTTTTGGCAATCCATGGTATTTTTAATATTCTCCAACATCATAACTCAAATGCATCAGTTCTTCTATGGTCTTCCTTATTCACTGTCCAACTTTCACATGCACATGACGTTTTTGAAAATACCATGGCTTGGGCCAGGCATACTTTAGTTCTCAAACTGCGATCTTTGCTGTTGAACACTTTAAAGAGATCTTGTGCGGCTGACTTGCCTAGTGCAATAAATCATTTGATTGCTTGACTACTGCTTCCATGATTGTTGATGGTTGGGCCGAGTACTTTTAAAGGTTGGTCTCTTCATTCAATGAATTTCAATTAGCTTTACTGTCCCCTTTTGCAAGGAGCTTTGGTAACCCTGTGGTTTAGACAGATTAACAAATGAGACTGTTAATAACAACGTGGGTGGTTCAAACCCACCACCCTTTCTGAGTTAGCAAGAAAAGGATTTCTGCTCAAATAAAGATTTGCAATCTTTGTAGGGTTGCTATAAATTGGAATCGACTTGATATCAATAGTTTGTTTTAATCACTTTTGCACTTAATTTCCATTTTAAAAATTGATCTATATTGTAAGTAAGTGTTTTATCTTAGTTATATTCTGAATTCCAGAACTACTTGTTCTCTTTCTTATGTCTTTTATTCCCTATAAAATCTAAGGTATTCCGTAAGTTTTATTGAATTAATTAGAGTTAAACCTCCAAATTCATTTAAAATTTCTCATAGGCCTTACTCCCGAATAATGCACTGACCCTGCCTTATTAGAATGCCTTTATACCACATCTGCTAATGTGCAGCAGACCTCTCCTTTATTAATCCTACTTTATTAATTAGTTATTTATTAATTCTACATAATAAGCAGCATGAGGAGTAAAAAATGACCAGAAAGGAGGGAATACAATGGGTATAAATGAGTAAACACTGGGAAGGCTGGAAAAATCTAGATAAGAAAAGGAGAGTGAAGATTTAAAAGAATCTGTGAGATTAGAAGAGAAATTGTGTAATTAAATGGAGAAAATCAGCTGTGTCTTCTTTCTAACTAGTAATGTCTAGTAAATTCGGGAATTTAAAATTATGCCAGATGCTTCTTAATCACAAGGATCTAAGATCTCCTAACCTTAATTTGCAGGTTTATTTTTCTTAATGAATATTTCCACATAGACATCTATTGACCTTTCAAACGCAGCATGTCACAAACTGAAATAATCTTCCCTCTCAAAACAGTCCCATTTTCTGACACTATTAAAGACACTACTTATTCTTCTGGTCAAAGTCCCTAGGTGGTACAAAACATGAATGCTCTCAACTGTGAACAGAGGAGCCATTGAAGAAAGACCTTCCACTGTGATACACATGGTGGCGCTGTGAGTCAGAACCAACTCAACAGCAACCTTTCACTAGGTATTCTCTAGCGATTTCAGCTTTAAGCCTTGGAATTTCTTGGCATTTTTCTCTTTCTCTCTTGTTACTCTCTGTTCAATAACCAACTTTCAATTGCTTCCATGTATTGAGCTTTGAATCTTATGTCACTAAACGTTTCTATATATTATCTTAACTCCCAGGAGAGCTCTATATTGTACAACCCCAGTATAGTTGAGACTCACCAGGAGTATTGTTGTGGCAATCAACTTATCTAAAGCCCATTTGAGAGAATAAACACCGTAAGGCACTGCTCAAAGGCTATGCTAACTGTCCTTTTCCTGCTATACTTCAAAATCCATCATGCCACCACTGTCTTGTTAGTCCCCTGGAACACTGACCAAACCATTCTTTGGCCATATATCATTGTCCAACACTGAAGACTAGAAGTAACAATACTATAAAACCCTGTATTTTACTATCAATAAGGACATCATTTATTTTTTTTAAAAGAAGTGTTAGTACCCCATAGGAGAAATTTCTCTATGACTCAGGACCAGGACGAATTGTATTCTGAGCGGCTGGTTTTGTACTTTTTTATTGATGTTGTTAGCCTTGTAGTTAATACTGCCTCCTTTCTTCTTTTCCCTCAGTTTGTTTTCCTTGCCAGTCAAAAGCTCAGAATGAAATCTATGTCCTAAATGTTTTAGTAATTGAACTGAACCTGCATTGAGCACTTTTTCAATTTTTTGACTACTGCCATCTTTCTTAGCTGACTTCTCACTTAATTCATGCCTCCCTTTTTTCCTGAACTTGAATGCAGTGCCACACTGTGCCATGGGATTTCACATCCTGAAGAGGGGTCAAAAGCAACATGGAGGTTCAGGGGAATAACCACTGGTGATCCAGAACAGAGGAGACACAAGGTAACCAGAGAAAAGATGTTCTCTCTTCTCTCTTGGCATTGGCATTTTCCAAAGCAGCATAGTTCCTGCCTGGAGGCCTAGACACCTCAGGTCAGATGGTGTGAACACTTCTGCTCATGTTCCTGTTCCTGTTCTCTTGCGGCACCTAGATCAGCAGCAGCCATTGTTGGGAAGGTCATGTGACATTGCTTTGCTTAGGAACTTGTCGTATTTCCTTTCTCCTCACTTGCACTGTGTCAGGTGTATGAATCCTCAGTACAGTTTTAATACTTTGACCCAGGACTCAGGCTCTCCTTTCTCTCAGGCTTTGTTGTTCTCCGGGTTGTGGGCAACCACAAATCTGAAAGCATTTGCTCTTGCCATAAATCAGACTTTCTCTTTGCTGCCTTTTGGTGAATCAGTTGTTTTTCAGGTTGGTGACCACCAGTTTTGATCATTGACTCAGGTCTGCATTTCAAGATTTTGTATTTGGTAGAAACTTTTCCTTCTGATGTGCTTTTTTTTCACAGAAAAATAAATGGACTTAGTATAATTCCAGTGTGAACCCCACAAGTCTAGCATTTTGACCCCTAATTTCTAGGTGGAACTGAGGGAATGGCAGAAAGCACAAAAGAGCAACTGACTAGAGCCCGCTCTTAATATAGCTGAAATAACTTGTCAAGCTTCTAAACTGAAAGCAGATTTTTTTTCCCCCTTTGGCTGGCAGAAAACTAGAAGTGCCATAAAATCAAAAATAAGCTGTGAAATGCACTTTAAGTTAATATCAAAGTGAGTTGTTCCATTGAGCCAGCCTTCTGAAAACAAGTAGTGTTGTTTTTTGAAAGATAATAAAATTGTGATGAGGATTTCTTCATGGCAAGGATTTGGGGGTGGGGGTGTTCTCTTTTTATTTTTATTATTTTCCTGCAAACTAAAAGGGACAGTTCTCTGTGACCTATGTCAGCAATCAATTTCAGAACCGAATATCAGCGTTTTGTTTTTTTTTTTTTAATAGTATTTCAATCTTAACCACCCTAACTTAAGCCAGTTTCAGAGTTTTACAGGTGTTGCAAGTCTACATTTTGCCCCAAATGTGGTTTTCCTGGTTATTTTTCTAATTAGTTTGATATTTTATGGCAAGTTAACAAAAAACCCTTTAATAAATAAATCTGTGAAACTGGCTTTATTTCTAGCCCTGCAGACTCCTTTTGGCCAAAGCCGAATACAGCTAGTGTACTGGCTCCTCCTCCCAAAACTATTTTAATTTTATGACATTTTCCCCCAAATATATAAAAACAAGTCGTGGCAAGAGAATAATCAGCTCATTTTTAAAGTCAGGTTACTTGTTCACTTTGATGAAAAATCAGTCAAAAATAGGAAATAATATTAAGGAATAGCTATAAAGAAACAGAGAGGCAGCAAGTGATGGATGAAACTCAGCATCGTTTTCAAGTTTTCACTGCTAACATTTTGCATGGGGGTCTAGTCTAATGAATTAAAAACCTCTCAGAGTTACTATGGACTCTAATCCATGAACACTGAAGACACTTCACCTCAGCCCTGGCTCCCAAGGTCATATTTGGAAGAAGGAATCCTGAGATCAATGAAGAAATGGGTGATGAGGTGTTCTGACGTACGCTGAAGATAATAAAGGAAAACAACCCAATTTTAGAGGCCTTGTGGAATCTCCTCCCAGGGCCCTGGAATTGGAATTTGTTGCAGACATACACTGTGTTATGGGTTGGATTTTGTTCCCGCAAAACATGTTGAAGTTTTAACCCCTGTACCAGTGTAGTGGTTACGAATCGGGCTGCGAACCTTAAGGTCAGCGGTTTGAAACTACCAGCCACTCCGCAGGAGAAAAATGAGACTTTCTACTCCCATAAAGCTTTACACCCTCAGAAAATGTGTACAGGGTCGCTATGGGTCGGAACCGACTCGACGGCACCTAACAACAACAGCAACCAGTGACCGACCGTAACCCTGCTTTTTTTCTTTAGTTGTGTTAATGAGGTTGTGCTGCAGTAGGGTAAATCTTAAACCTAATCCCTCTGACAGGACAGATTTCCACTGCTTAAACACAGTTTGAGGGTCCACATTGCCTAATTGTCCTCCCAGAAACCATGTCCTCATTTCTTGGGATGCTATAGTGTTGACTTCTGTCCAACAACCCAAGAAGGACTCAGCTGAGCACATCAGAAGAACCTGACACTGTTCTGGTGGTCTGCCCTAGCAGAAGTGTGTTTCTAAAATCGCCAGTGGGTGAGGGACCACCTTGCAACTACTACAAGTTATAATCTCTTCCCTGACTGTTTGTAACTTAGGGTTTTTCTTTGTAAACCGTGAATCTTATGCACACCTCAGTCTGTTATTGAGTAAGGATGTAATTGAGTACCGGGTGTGGCACTGTACAATAAGCATTGAATTGCTAGCCACAAAGTCAGAGATTCAAACCCACCAGCCACACAGAAATCCTACACAGCGTCAATAAGAGTTGGAACTAACTTGATGTCACTTAACAATAACGACAACAAATAGCAACTCTGGGGAATCTTAGTGATATAGTGAGTTAAGCATTGGGCTGCTAACCATAAGGTCAGTGGTTTGAATCCACCAGCCACTCTGAGGGAGCCAGCTAGATGAGATCGATTGACAATCCAAGAAAGCCTACAGAACAGTTCTGCTTTGTCTGACAAATCTCTATGATTTGCAGTTAACTCGATGACTATTAGTATTTATTGCAATTCTGAAGGAACCCTGGTAACAGAGTAGCTAAATGCTCATCTACTAATCAAAGGTTAGGGTTCTGACCTAGTAGCCCCTCCACGGGAGAAAGAAGTGGCAGTCAGCTCCCATAAAGATTTCAACCTTGAAAATCCCATGTACTAGTTTTACTCTTTCCCATCAGATTGCTGTGGCTCACAGTTGATTTGATGGTAACAGTTTGATAACAACTCTGGAATCCCAGTGTATTGCAGACGTTCGAATGCCGGGCTGTCAAGCAAAAGTTAGAAATTGGAATCCACCCAGAGACACTTTGGGGAAAAGGCGTGGTGACCTACTTTCAAAAAAAAAAAAAATCAAACTTTGAAAATCCTGTGGAACGTAGTTCTGCTCTGAAACACATGGGGTCGCCATGAGTCAGAAATGATTGACAGGAACTGGTAATCTAGAAGCCTGGTAACTCTAGCCAACGCCTTACTAATCTCATGGAAACCACTGCCGTCTATGGTACTGCCAACAATTCTAACCCATAAATTATAAAGTTGCTTGCTAATATACATTTATTATAGATCAGTGCCTCCCTGCATCCCTTTTAAAAGATAAAGTTTTCTTTGGCTTGCCTCAGTTCATAAAAATAGAGGAAACATCAGATTCCTCAGACATCTACTTGAAGGACATGGTAGTAGAATATTAGGAACCAGGCCTCTGAAAGGAAGCATTCATGAATGCTTTAATTACTGAACCTGGGTATTTAGAAATGAACAAACGATCTAGAGTTTAGATTGATTGTCCTGATCTAATTTTTATTTCATTTGTATTTTTAGTGTAAACCTCAAATGTTGATTATCCTTTTGTCTCTCTCACTATAGCATTCAGTCATGTTCCTTTTAGTTTGTGTTTTTCATGTTCCAATTTTATTTTGCATAGCCACAGTTGAGGAGTAGAAAAACAAAGGACCAAACAATTAGATTATTATGCGTGGCACTGTGGGTTAATGCACCAGACTGCAAAGTGTTTGAACTACAATGTTGGCAGTTCAAGTTCACCAGCTGCTCCTCGGAAACCCTATACAGGGTCACTATGGGTCAGAACCGACTCGACAGCACTTCACAACAACAACAACTTCAGTGATTTTAGGCTCTTTTCCTGCTGTCTGGAGTCATGCTCAAAGTCTAGAAATGTATCCACTCCAACATCCCTCCCACTGTCTCCCCTCGCTTTCCTTCCCAGCGTTCATGTTCTCCCTTATCTATACACATTTTGCAGTAAGCTTTCGCCCATAATCATCTATAGTAGCTGTTCTCTCAGTGATAAAATAATCTCCTAATAATCTACTGACCCTTTCTCACTCTTTATCCTTCCTGACCCATCTGTAGCTTTAAGGCACCCCTCATTTCTTTGCTTAGCTGTTATGACACAATGAGGTCGTGGCTCTGCAGCAACCACTGTGGTCATTCTTTCTCCATGTCTTCCACTTGTTTCTATTCTATTTTCATTCCCTCGAAAAATGAGAGCATCCCCCAAGGGCCTCTTTCCTTTCCCTCTGTAGTTTAATCTAGTTTCTGTGACTTCTAACTGTCATCTCCATATAAATAACTCCACCTTCCTGAAACTGTTTCTTCATCTCGAACCTCTCTTTTTAGCCTCATTCTAATATTCTGAATTGCATGATAAAAATGTCTACTTGAAGAGCACACTAATATCTCAAGTTTAACAAGTCCAAACCTGAACTCATTATATTTCCCCTACTCTGCTCTTCATTCTGAATTCTTATTTCTTTTAATGGCCCACCATTCTCCGTGGCATTGAATCAGCTGCTTGAATCACTCTTTTCTTTCAAACTCTGTACATAGTCCAGCGTCATTCCAACAACTTTCCTACAGTCTCATTTCCTTGCCCTTCCTCATCTCCCCAGTGCCACCCCCCAATTTCAAGCTTCTTGTTCATTTCCTCTGCATTCCAATCCCTCTGTCCACTAATACCCAGATTAATTACCCTCGGAGCCACTTGCTTACAGCATTTCTTTGCTCTGGAATATTCAGGAATTCTTTCTTGTCTCCAGTTATTGTTGCTAAGTGCCGTCGAGTTGGTTCCAACTCATAATGATCTTGTATAGGGTTTCTGAAGAGTGACTGGTGGGTTTGAACTGACGACTTTGGGGTTAGCAGTCCAGTGTTTATCTTACAGCACCACACCAGGACTCCATTCTTGTACTCTAGCAAAGTAGAAATTCCTCCATTAGCCTTAGGGCCTTCAAGTTCTAGAGCCAACCTACGTTCATGGTCTTTCACTACCAATATTTCATTTCTTGTTGTTAAGTGCTGTCCAGTCAGTTCTGATTCTTAGCAACCCTGTGTAGGATTTATGAAGGAGCAGCTGGTGAGTTTGAACCACCAACCTTGCAGTTCAAACCAATCTTGTGGTTGAGTGCTTATCCTACAAGGTTGCATCAGTACTTTTACTAAGCCACCCCAAACTGCAAGTAATCTAGACAAGAATTTATTCTCCAACCACACTCAGCTTATTCTAGCACTAAGTGTTCCATTCATTCAAGTTACCTCTACTAGTCCTGCCAGGAAACCCAAAGTCTCCAGCTGTGCTGCAGAGAGAGAGAATGAGAGAGAGAGAGAAAGGTTTTCTCTCTCTACTTGTTTGCTAAGTGGCTGTGGTGCATGAAATATTTAAAATGGTTATTCTAGCTAAAGGCTTTGTAACTCTCACTGGCTGAGGCCATGCAGATTAGGTGTATTTCTCTTCCCAATGGGTCTAGGTAAGACACGTTGGGGGAAGATGCTGATAGGATTATATGATTCACGTGGGTGCCATGCTGCTGGGTTTTAAAGAAGCCGGAAGGGTCACTACTATTAAACAAAAATAGCCAGGTATGAAGTTCATCCTTTGGACTTTGAAACTCCCACAACTTGAACCTCCTCAACTGAGGAGACAGAGCTGTGACATCAGAGAATCAGTAGAGGAACTGCAGCAGCGGAACCAAGAGCCAGAGCATGAGACATAACACTGAGCTCCCTGGCACATGGAGCCAGTAAATCTGGGTCCCTTCAGGCAGGAAATTTGCTTGCATAGTGGGGTGTCTCCAGACACTAATTAGAGGAACCAGCTTTGCTGACTCTGAAGAGATAGAGCTTTGAATGACTTTGGGCTGAACATATATTGGAAACCCTAAAAGAGCTTTGTAACTTTGCCCAAGCCAGGGCAGGTGCAAGGAGTCTAGTGGCTAAGAGACCTTCCTATAGCATGACTCGGAAGAAGCTGTCCTGCCCGATGAACTGTGTGCTGGGCATTTCTGATGCTGAAATATATGTACCCTGTTAACTTTTCTAATAAAGGCCATAGTCATGAGCATAGTCTGGGAGTTCTGTGTGGCCATTGCAACAGATTATCAAACCCATTGGAGAAGTAGAGACTGCTTGGGAGGGATGGTTGGTACTAGAATTGGTAAAGAAGGTTGCAGTGTGGAGGCATGTCTGACCCCTAGAAATTGGTCTCGGGTTGATACAGAGTTTAATTCTCCTTCCCCCTTGTAAAGTCAAAGGAGGTCTGATGGTGCCTCCCAATCATTTTGGCTAAGGGAAAAAAATACATAAATCTTTCTCACTGGATATAAAAATCCCAAATAAATACTTATTACATAGAAGTCAAATGAATTGAATCAAACTAAGAAAATATTTTAACAATTCCATATCATAATCAGAGAAAGTAAGGAAAAGGAATAGATCATTGTTGTTGTTATTAGCTGCCATGGAGTCAGTGCCAACTCATAATGACCTCATGCACAGCAGAATGAAACACTGCCTGATTCTGGGCCCTCACAAATGTTGCCATGCTTGTGCCCATTGATGCTTCCACTTTGCCAATCCATCTCACTGGAGATCTTCCTCTTTTACTTCAACCCTCCACCCTACCAAACATGATATCCTTCTCCAGCTACTGGTCCCTCCTGACAACATGTCCGAAGTATAAGAGATGAAGTTTGGCCATCTTGGCTTCCAATGAGCACTCTGGCTGCACTTCTTCCAACACAGATCTGTTTGTTCTTTTGGCAGCCCATGGCACGTTCAATATTCTCCCCCAACACCATAACTCAAAAGCATCGATTCACTGTCCAAGTTTTACATGCATGTGAGATTATTGAAAATACCATGACTTACATAAGGTACAACTTAGTCCTTAAACTGTCATTTTTGCTCTTCAACACTTTAAAAGGTCTTGTGCAGCAGATTTGCCTAATGCAATGCATCGTTTGATTTCTTGACTGCTTCTTCCATGAATGTTGATGGTTGATCCAAGAAAAATGAAGTACTTGACAACTTCAATTTTTTCTCCGTTGATAAGAATGTTATTTATTGGTCTAGTGGTGAGGATTTTCGTTTTCTTTACATTGAGATGTAATCCATACCAAAGGCTGTGCTCTTTGATCTTCATCAGCAAATATTTTAAGTCTTCTTCAGTTTCAGCAAGCAAGGTTGTATCATCTGCATATTGCAGGTTGTTAGATACAGATTAATAGAGAAGAGGGATATGTAGTAGAAAGAGAGTTTTTCCTTTACTTGGCGCATGTCAACTTTAAAGCTTAGTGTCTTTCCTTTTTTTGTCCTAAGTAATATTTTATTAAGTTCTTAGTGAGCATTTACACAGCAAGTTAGCTTCTCACGCAACAATATCTGCACAAATTGTTCAGTGGCATGAGTTACATTTATCATAATGTGTCAGCATTCTCGCAATTCGGTTCTGTTTGTTTCATTGCCAACACTCTAATTACCCAGCCCCCTAATTTACTTATCTTTGTTTTTGAGTCATTGTTAACCTTTTGATCTCTTGCTGATGGTTTTTAAATAGAACTCATTCTTAGGGGAACTATATTTTATTTTGTGTACCACTCGGCTGTTTTATGCAAAGGTGATCTCAGGGGATAAGCTGAGTTCTAGGTTTTTAGACTTTCTCTGGGCAATAATCTCAGGGAGTCCTGTTTTCTGCTCTTCCAGTTTGTCAGGATGATTTTTTTTTTTTTTTAATAAGAATTTGAGCTCTGCTCTATTTCCCCCACCCCCCATTCTCTCTGGCACCATTTACTGTAATTCCAGTTAAAACCATCACTGGTGTTAGCAGATGCTATCTAGCCCTTTTTCTTTCTTTTTAAAATTGTGGTTTGGATGAAAGTCTTCAGAGCCCAATTTGTTTTCCATTCAGCAGTTAACACACTTTTGTTTTGTTTTGTGACATTAGTTGTGATTCTTTCAATGCAACACCACCCTGTACACTTCCTCCCTGGCTTCCCTGTTTTCATTTGTCCCTCTTCCTGCCCCTTTCTGGTTTCTGAACGTCATTTGGGGACAAATGCTGCTCTTTTGGTCCTGTATGGTTGATTATCCTGAGGTGTATGTTCCTCACTGGCATTATTGTTCACTTTATAGATCTGTTGTTTGGCTGACAGACCGAGGGCTGAGGTCAGTTTCAGGTGTGAAGGGTGTCCTAAGGTGATGTTTGCAGAGTTCCACTTGTCTCAGCAAATCGGGGCTTTTTTGTTTGTTTTTTTCTTCATGATTTTGAGTTTTGTTCTATATTTTTCTCCTACTCTGTCTAAGACGTGCTCTTAATTAGAATGGTTGATAGCTGTAGTCAGGGACCATTTAATTTTCCTGGTCTCAGAGTAGTAGAAATTATAGTAATGTGGTTCATTAGTTCTTTGGACTAATTGTTTCTTTATTTCTTTGATTTTCTTTCTTTTTTTTTTTTTTGCCCTAGACAAGAAGAGAAGCTTAGATGGTATCTTAGATGGGCACACACTATTTTTTTTCTTAACTGTTTATTGTGAATTGAGTGACGGGTTGCAGAGAAGATCATAGTTTCACATTCAACAAATCATGCGCTTTGTTTCATTTCAATGATTGCAATCCCCTCCATGTAACAACCTCTATTCCACTCACTCCCTGTGGTTTCTATTTCCACTCCACCGTCCTTCGCTTCCAGTCCCTTCTCAACTTTCTCCTTAGATCAATGCTGCCCTTTTGATCTTCAGTGGTTGATCATCCCATGGTGAGACTACCTTACTAATGTTGTCTACTGTATATACCTCTTTCCTGCTTTGCCAAAAACAGAATCACAAAGGTGAGTTCTCTTCTAGATTTGAAGGGTGGTAGAAGGTCATAGTCTTGAGTTCCTCCAGTCACTTTCTGACCAGTAAGCCCAGTCTTTTTTCTGTAATTTTGAGTTTTGTTTCACATTTTCTCCCACTCTATCTGAGACCTTTGAATGTGATCCCTTTCAGAACAGTTGGTCATGGTAGCTAGGTACCATCTAGTTCTTCTGTTCTCAGAGTAATGGAAACTGATGTGCATATGCTTCTTTGGACATTGAACTAGATGATTCCAAGTATCTTCCAATTTTTATCACTCTTCTTTCTTCTGCACGTAGAAAGACCAATAGTTGCAACTTCAATGGTCAATCAAGGTCCCAGTCACTACTCACCAAAGTAAGATATAGAACATTGTCCTTATGGACTACGTTATGCCAATTGACCATGACGTCCCCCGAGACTGCATTCCTCAACTCCCAAGCCCAGTGACTCATTACCACAAGATGTTTGGTTATGCTAAGAAGTGCTCATAACTTGGACCCTTGTATGCTCTACAATATCCTTCAATATGTTTTCAGGACATGAAAATAGATATATAGAAATATCTTCTACCAAGCCTTTGTATACTCATGAGTGTCTTGGCCTAATAAACAAATGTGCCCTTGACTCTATTCACTTGTTAGGAGAAATGACTTAAAGAGCTGAAGCTCTCCCTAGTACTTCTAGGGTGTCATAATAAACCTTTTGTTGCCTTAATAGTGATGTAAAATATAAACAACAGTATTCAAAAATAGTATTCAATTATGAGTGAGTTTTCTGTTGTTAAACTTGGTGTTTGAGAGCGTATACTTATGTGATAAAAGGACAGTCGTTCATGTCTGACATTAAACAATGACACTGCATGTCTGAATCACGGTTCCTTTACCTAGGCACTTTGCCATTTTGGTTGTGGGATTGTAGGATGTTTGTGTTGTAAGATACTTAACAGCATCCCAGACCCCTTACCATTATCATGCTCTCCCCTTCTCCCAAAGTTGTGTCAAGAAAAAATGTTTGCAGACATTACCAGATGTCCCCTGGGTTGCAAAATCTAAATTTAGATTAAGATACATATGGTTTAAATGCATAGAATTCTCCCAAAGCATTGAGAATGCCTGTGGTATCACATTTTCCCATGGAAAAGTAACTAGATTCCTTTTTAGGTCTTTATTCAAGAGGATTTTACCCTGTTGTTTATGTTCCTTTGAACTGAGCTTCTAATTAGTTTGTATTCTGTAATATTATGCATAAATCTGTAACATCCATAATAGTTGACAGCTATGAAACAGACAAGACTTACAGGCACCGCTTAAAACTACCTCTTCTAATGAATAAGCAGATATGCAAGGAAAGAACTCAACTGTCCACACTGTGGTAACTCTTGATTGGGGTCTAGTGAACAATTTCAGGCATAAACATCCCCTCATTATGACAGACCAGACAAATCCCCTAAAAAAAGACATCATGCTCAAAGGAATTTAAATGATAGAACCAGTTTTCCTGTCAAACAACCTTCCTCATTGTTAATAACTGATCTGAGTACATGAAGTCTCTTTTTGTCATGTTTCATTTTGCTGTTATGCAAACAGAGCACCAGGCTATAGACTCATTTAATTATTTTTAATGGTGATAAGCATTATCATGTGTGATAGTCTTCTAAGGGTTAGAAATAATCTATAATGTTAAATAAATGTGGACTAGAATTATAGGAGAGGCAGTGATTTTACTGGTGCAAAGACAATTGTCCCCTCCTGATAATCTACTTGCTAAGTGACAGACTATTAGATGGTCACATGGAATTTGACTAAAATATTACAAAATCCCGTTCTTAGAGGTCACCAAAAACCCTTTGGAGAGATTACTAATCTATTTCAGGTACACATAAATAAATTAAAAAAAAAAAAATTTAGACCTACTATTTTAGAAACCTGATCGTTTATTTCTGTGTTTTAATAAGTAACCATTTTTCTCAATCTTGGCATATATAACACTTTTCCTCCCAGCAGAATTTTGGTTTTACATTGCTTTGCTGATAAACGTTATCTATGGAATCCAGTCCCTGTTTTGATTGAGGCAATAAAATATATTTTCAGTATTCAAATAAAATATTTGTTCAAATAGCACATGGCTGCATGGTCTTTGACTGTGCGCACACGGAAGGTAATGCTGTACATGTTCTTTATACGATTACTGTCAGTATCAGATGCATGTCAAATTTATTTAAACTCAGTTCCCTTCTTTAGCATGTGTTTATTACAAAGCAAGGTTAATTTATTACTCATGAGTCTATCATTCTCACTCTTCCTGTTTATTATTCAGCTTCGTACTTGTGTATAGAGTGATGTAGCGATGTAGCACAAAGTGACATTGTGCAATGCAACAGCAGTGTGACGGAACCCTTATTTCATTTTCTACTTGCTGCCTTGCTGATTAGCCTACTGGCAACTCTCAATTTACAGGGCCTGTAAACTCCTAAGTTATGATGGCTCTTTGAATGTTAATTATCCCCATTCATACAACCTCTTTATTATACATTTGATATACAGTGTACACTGCTGTCCTTTATAGTCCAAGCTAATAATACTCATGCTGATTCCTATCTCTGCTGCTGCTGGTGCGGAAGATGCGTGTGTGTTCACCCAGAAGCTCACCTGTCTCACACACAGGCAGTCAGCATTCAGAAAGCCAGCCATACCCAGCTAACATCAGAGTTATTATAATATGCTGTATTTTCTCTGCCACCAAAGCCACCAAACTTATATAGTATTTTAACAACAACAACAAAAAATCTCATGCTAAGGGAAAAGGAGAAGTATAGCTATTTTATTTCCAAATTCTAATGTGTCTTTTGGCAAAACAAGGCATTCTTATACACCCTGAATCTTATATACTTTATTTTCTCAATCTTTCTAGTCATGAAAAGGAAATAAGCGATAACCAGTTTCTCTTGATTTCTGGGCTCAGAATGACACCTTTTGTTTTTGAACATACGATACCTTCCTTGACTCAGGTCCATTGACAATTAGACTAATGGTTTCCTTTTCTTCATTTTTTTTTTTTTTTAAAGTGGGGATATCACATATTCAAACTAAATCTTACACCAAACCTGAGGTTAAAAAATATGTATTTTTAATATACTTATGTTGAGATGAAAGGTTAAATCCAGAGTGGGACTCAAAAGCGTTTCCTCCTCACTCACCTCTTCCTTCCTCATGACTCCTGTGAGCCCATGAGGAAGCCTGAGACCCCCGAAAGAGAGTCCATAGTAAAAGGTCTACCTTCAGCTCCATAACAGAACATGGTCACCAACGGTAATGACCTACACTGTTTTATGCTGTTTGAAGACTTTTCACATTGTGCTCAACTCTCCATTTGGAGGGATGGCAGACCTAAAAGGAGACACTGAATTGTGGATGGACTGTGGGAGAGAAGTGGCTTCTAGTACAGAGAGGCAGAGAGGGAGTTTGTGGATGAATCCAGCTTCTGTAGAACCGGAATAACAGAGTAACAAGCAGAGATAATGGGAGTTTGGGAGATGCATAAGGTGGCGTGGTGGAAAGATGAACTAATAAGGTGAATATGCCCATCACTAAGTCAAACACTTGCCATTTTAGCCCCAAATCCCTGTTTGAGATTAGGGGTCTATTAGTCCATGTTAGAAACAAAAACGTGGAGCTTAGAGAGCAGTGCTGGACCTGAAGGTAGTGCCTCCAGCAACTGCGGCAGGCTCTGATAGAGATAGAGGCAAAAGGCACAAACCTATACGTGTGGAGAGCAATGGATTAAAAATGAAGATCATTCCAAAACCTATGACCAAAGCTGTTTGTGAGCAGTTAGCAGAGGCTAGGGATACCTGCTTTCAGTCAAGATCCATCTGATATCAGCAACAATGTCCCTTGTTCCACATTCTTGTCTGAATCTGGTTTGAACCTCTGGCAATTCCCTGTCAATGTACTGTTGCAGACATTTTAAAATTATCTTTAGCAAAATTTTATTTGCATGTGATAATAATGATATTGTCTGATGATTTCCACATTCCATTGTGTCTCTTCTCTTTGGAATGAGCACAAATACGGATTTCTTCCAGTCAGTTGGCCACAGAGCTGTCTTCCAAATGTCTTAGCATAGATGAGTGAGTGTTTCCAGTGCTGCACCAGTTTATTGAGAAATTTCTATTTGTATTCCATCAATTCTCAGAGGCTTGTTCTTTTATAGTGTTTTCTGTGTACCTTGAACTTCTTCCTCCAGTACCATTGGCTCTTGATCATATACTATCTATTAAAATGTTTGAACACAAACCATTTCTATTTGGTACAGTGACTGTGTATTCCTTCCATCTTCTTTTGATACTTCCTGCATCACTCAGTATCCTCCCCTGCCCCAAAGAATCCTGCAGTATTGCAGGTCCAGACTTACATTTTTTCCTCAGTTCTTTCAGCTTGACTGTGTTGTGTGAATCATGACAAGCTATGAACAACATTACAGAAAATGAGTGCTCTAAAACACTTAATGGTGCTCATGAGGAACCTGTACATAGACCAAGCAGCAGTCATTTCAACAGAACAAGGGGATACTGAATGGTTTACATTCAGGAAGGGTGTGCACCTGGTTTGTATTCTTTCACCATACTTATTCAATCTGTATGCTGAGCACATAATCTGAGGAGTTGGATTATATGAAGAACAATGTGGCATCAGGATTGGAGAAAGTCTCATTAACAACCTGTGATATGCAGATGATACAACTTTGCTTGCTAAAACAACTAGGACTTAAAATACTTACTGAGGAAGATCAAAGACCACAGCCTTCAGTATGGGATGCACCTTAATGTAAAGTAAATAAAACCCCTCACCAATGGATCACTAAATAGCATCATGACAAATGGAGAAAAGATTGAGGCTATCAAAGACTTCATTTTGATTGGATCCACCAATAACAGTAATAGAAGCAGCAATCAAGAAATGTAAAAATGTATCACATTAGGCCAATCTGCTGCACAAGACTTCTTTAAAGTGTTCAAGAGCAAAGATGTCTGTTTGAGGACTAAGGTGTATTTTCAACAGTCTCATATGCACAGTGAATAATGAAAACCGTAGAAGAATTGACGCATTTGAGTTACACTGTTGGAAAAGAATATTAAAGGTACTGCAGACTGCCAGAATCCAATCTGTGTTGGAAGAAGTACAGCCAGAATGTTCCTTGGTAGCCAAGATGGGCAGACTTTGTTTCTTTTACTTCGAACATCCAAGGAGTGGCTGGTGACTTGGCACTGCTCACCACATGCATATCCTACAGAGTCACACCAGGACTCTTTATGGGAGCACAGTGCTAGCCAAACCCACTTAGGGTCACAATCAACTTGTCAGCAACTCCTGGGGGTCCCATTTTACAAAAGGAGGAAACTGGAGCCCATTGAGATTTACCATCTCACCAAAGGCCATATAGTTATTAGTACCAGAGCTGAACATGCCAGCGCTGAATACCAAATGGTGGCCAAAGTCCTTTTTATTTTCTAATCCTGGAGAAGAGAAGGATGTGTCGTCACTTGAGAGTGACATTTAGCTATAAAAGGGGTTATTTCGGCAAAAGTTTGTGATTGCATATTTTCTGTATTCTTTGGCAAATGAGAAAGTTGAATTGGTTATAAAAAGTTTCTTGACAACATGTATCTGTCTAACTAACTTCATGAAAGAGGGCTTATATCAGCTATCCTTAGACAACTGAGCAGAGCACATTCTATTTGAGGCTTAACTTTTAGTCCAAGTCCACTTTTATTCATCAGTATTTTGGGCACTGATGGAAGCCTGATTTGGATATGTAGTGCTGTGTAACAACCTACTTCACAATTTAGTAACATAAACAACAGCAATGTTGTTAGGTCCACAGTTCTCTGTGCCAGCAAATCAGGCAAAGTACACCTGGGTGTCTTGTCTGATCTTCCTGGTGTGTGATACCTTGGCCAGGATAGCTTGAATACCAGGAGATAGTTGGAATGGCTTAATTGAGGCACTGTATCTAGGGTATCTTTCTCTCTACTGGCTGAGATCTTGGATCTTCTCTATTTGCTTTATTTGGGGAGTGAAATGGGCAAAAAAAATATCTTCACTCATGTGTCTGGTCATTCAGCTGATTTGACTGGTCCAGTGGGAGCTGGTGGTCATCTCTCTCTCTCTCCTGTTCTTTACGTATCCTCTCCATGTCTGTATTTTGAATTTCTTCACAGTATGGCAGTAGCAGGGTACTTGGACTTCTTACATATCGACTGGGTTCCTGCAAACATTCCAAAAGACCAGGATTCACAGACCCTACCTCAGAAGTCATCCAGTGTCACTCCCAGTGTATTTTATGCAAATGAACTCAGAAACGTCATGCATATGATTAGGCAGGGACATAAAAACAAAAAGTCATGGTTTATTGAAAGGCCGTCTTTAAAAACTAGCTACAATGAAGACCATGGGATTTTAGATTTGGAAGCCACGTAAACAGCTGGTTAAATATTCTCCCCTCAAAAACCATCATCTAAGGAGGAGGATGGTGGAGAGAATTTATTAGAAATAGACACACAGTCTTCTAGGCCACTGAGGACAGTTTTGTGTATAGATTAAGGGTAATGCACCCCCATAATATTCTAACATCTCCCTAGGCAGGAATACTTCAGAAGTCTCAAGTGAATTACACATTAATAATTTGTATTTTCCCATATATAAGGGTAAAAATTGCTTAGAGCGATAACTTGTAGCTTTCAATTTGCATCTTCATTGCACCAGGGAAGGCTGCTATGTGACACATATGTTTGACTATCCTAGCTGAAAATAAAGTAGTATGGGTTTAATTTTATTGGCAAGAGACCAGCTTTCCATAATTTTAGCCTAGTGAATTGTTATGGGCCATAATTCAAATTTAATGATCTGACTCATTGAAATGATAAGATTCCAACTTTTGGCAGGCATATTGCTGCTTTTCATTGGAAATCTATTATTTCACATGTCAGCTACTCCCTTTTCTGTGCACATTGAAACAGAAAGGCAGATGTTGTCAGCTGGTCCAAACCAAGGCAAATGTTAGTCACCAGAGCTGACATGTCCATGTGTGGATATGTGTTTGAATATAGCAAGCCCACCTCCAATGATGCTGTACAGTTCAGAGACTTAGCTGTTGACAAAGACCATATTTCTCCCAGCAGCTTCCTGTGCAATGTTCTGTTTACTGTGTATTCAGCAGGGGATTTGAACAGCTTTACCTGGAGCAAAATATTCTATTCACAGGCTGGTGTATGTGATGTACTGTAAGAAATAGATAAACGTTTCTAAAATATGTGAGCAGCGATTGCTTTCACTAAGACAGCCTTGAATTAGATAACTTTGCTGCTAAGACATCCAATCTCTTAGCTCATCTTTGGGGACCAAGAGAGAATTATGTCAAGTCTTACTAAAAACAAAGCTCATAAAAACCTAAGACTAATTTTGAAACATTGCCAGATATGTTCTGTTAGAGGATAAAATAATAATAATGGCTTTATTTTTCTATACCTACTTGTAACCAGAATAGGCAGTTCTTACCTTAACAATAGCATCTTGTCAAACCTACTGAGGTTAGAATCTTCTATTTAGGAAGCAGAATAGTTTAATGGGACCAAGGTGATTCATCAGAAAATATTGAAGTAACAGAACAGGTTCTTGTCCTCGTTTGATTTCTTATTCTACCATTTTGACCCTTGAAGACCAAATGAATGCACAGTTTGATGCTTTAGTGATTAAGAAAAGACATCTTTAAAAGACTCATCAGGTTGGAAGTCTGGAGTCACTATATAGTGAAGCATGACTTTCGTCAAGTTTACCTCCCTTTGCCTCAAAAAAGAGGAGATTGTAGGAACACTATTCTCTAGGAAAAGACGTTGTGTTGGGGAAAGTCACTGTTATTGTGAAGTGCTGTCTAGTCGGTTCTGACTGTATAGGGTTTCTGAGGAACAGCTGGTGGGTTTGAACTGCTGATCTTGTGATTCACAGAGGGTTATTGAAAACCAAGACAATCCTCAATGAACTGAATTGACACCCTAGGCACAACAATGGGTGCACACATACCAACAGTTATAAAGACCCAGCCACATTGTGTTCCATTCCACATAGTGCCACCTTAAGTTGAAGACAATGTGACATCAACTATGTTAACACTACCTACTTCCTGAGATAATTGTGAAGATTAAAGTAAGATGATCAATTCAAGCATTTAACGTAATTCATGAAAGGCAAATGGGCATCAAAAAGTTCATGGGGAAAGGCAATTCAAAGAGAATGGAAATTTCCCACAGACATTTTGAAGCCCCCTCATAGGATCACTCAGTATGAAGTTTTACTGAAATTCATTGGAATATTTGTGTCTTCTCCACAAATTAACCATATTATTATTCCAAATTCCTATCTTATTCAGAGAGGCATCTGTCCACAAAACACTACTGAAAATGGAAGGGCTGAAAGTTAGATTTCAGGAGTAATTTTAAGTTCATCTTCTTCTAAATATTTTGAGATGATCTAGTTATGATTTCTCTCATATTAATTCATTGAACCTGGCTCCTTTATTTGCTTTCTGCACGGACTCTTATACTTAAATGTGTGACTTTCAGAGGTCTAGTGGAACTGATCACACAGCTTTCTGTGGTAGTGCCCTCAGTCTCTGACCCACTACAGAGGAAACTGAAAATAACCTGAAAAGATAGAGAGCCAGCCTGAGTTCTGTAAGTCTATATTCTGAAGACATTAAATCCATAGAATAATGAGATGTTCCTTAATGGTTTTCTGGAAAGAGCAGTGTAGAAGTGTAGTGTTACTTTCATATTTATTTCAACCAGGCCTACACTGAAGTGTTCTTCTGGGTTGTTTTAATGAAAGACACTATAGAAGGTGTGGCTATTATTTTTAATGGCTGGCAAGACAATGCAGTAATCCTAAGGATGCTGCATGGTGACACTTAGTGGCTAATCTAGTAAATTACTGAACTTGTAAAGCAATAGTTGATGTTCAACTACTCCTCACAACAGGAACGCAGAAAATAAAAGGCAGAGATCTTCAAGCCTTCATCTGTTCCAGATTGACAAGTTCTGTAAATAACTACCATTGCCCAAAACATTACGTGTCCTTTTTGCTCAACTGAAGCCAACAGATGCTCATTTTCTGGAGCCCGGTTCTGAGACATAACCATGGCCCAGAGAAACATCATTCTGTATGAGTCATGACAAGATAGGCAATGAATCTGAAAAGGAGAGTCATTTGCCTGTGGCACTGTGAGTTAATGCGCTGGACTGCTAAAATCAGTTTGAACTGCAAGGTTAGCAGTTCAAGGTCACCAGCTGCTCTTTGGAAACCCTATATAGGATTGCTGTGGGTCGGAACTGACTCAACGGCATTTAATAATAACAACAACAACAATTTCAGAGCAATGGATTCCTGGTGTGGTGCTGTAGGATCAGCACTGGACTGTGAACCACAAGGTCTGTGGTTCAACCCTAACAGCTGCTCCTAGGAAACCCTAGGCAAGGGTCACTATGAGTCAGAGCAGACTCAATGGCATTTAATAACGACAGCACTTCCGAGAGGATCCTCTCCATTGTAGTATCCTGAGATCTGGCTTTTAATGTGACCTGCGTGTGTGTTTGTACGCTTGTATGTGTCTATTTCTACCTATTTGTAGATGCCACGTTTTCAGTGCCAGTGAAGATCTCATGAAGAAGAAGCTCTGGGTTCTGCTGAGTGAGCTTGTCAGTGCAATCTCCTCACCCCTGTAAAAGCCATGTGAAATCCTCAAGGTCTACAAGCCTTTTTGAGTTGATGATTCAGACCTGGCCCTTGCAGATCAAAAGCCAGCCTCTCCAGAGGCCTGATTAGCACTTGACCTTCAGGGGACTTCTGACCACTGGACATGATTTAAAAAGCTCTCTTGTTAAAGAACAGAGCATTTATTCCCTGGGCAGTGGTATTTATCTTCCACTAGTCCCATACATTCTGTACCTAAAATGTGTTTGTTGTTATTAAGCATCATTGAGTTGGTTCCAACTCATAGTGATCCTGTATAATGTTTCCAAGGAGTGACTAGTGGGTTTGAACCACTGACATTGCAGCTCAAACCAATTTTGCTGTCCGGCACATTACCCTGTAGCACCACACCTAAAATACACAGCTTTGCTATTCTTTCTGTTGGTGGTGATGACATATTCTTTTGAGGAAGTTAATACCATCATCCTCAAGTAGGTATAATATTAGTTTAATACAAATTTTTTTAAAAACCTGTAATCAATATTTTATAGGCAATGGAAGAATTCTGCTCAATATTGCAGTTACGTTTCTATACTTATGGCTTCTATTTTGGAACTCAGAGTTTATGCCGTTCTTTGCATTAGTGGTCTGCTAATTACCAGGTCGGACCGGAGTACTGGTATGGCACTGTAGGATAAGCACTGGACTACTAATCACAAGGCCAGTGGTTCAAATCCACCAGCCGCTCCTTGGAAACCCTATACAGGGTCACTATGAGTTGGCATAAACTCGATGACGCTTAACTACAACAACAACAACCATGCAGTCAGCAATTCAAACCCACTGGCTGATCCTCAGAAACTCTATGTAGGATCATTATGAGTCAGAACTAACTGAAAGGCATTTAACAACACTGCGGTGTAAACACTGGACCTCAAGGTCAGTTCCAATCACCAAAACAAAACAGTGGTTCAAACTCAAGGGCTGCTCCTTAGAAACCCTATACAGGGTCGCTATGACACTGAATCATGGCACTTAACTACAACAACAATGCTGTACACTAGTCAACTGTTTTCAATTACCAATACAAAGGGAAAATGTTTGTTACCCTTAAGGGATTCAGGATCCAGTTCAGCACTTCCTAATAATATCACGTGATTCATTTGTAATTTAAAACTTTGTCACTTGGCACTGTAAGATAAGCATTATACTGGTAACTGAAAGGTTGTCTGTTCAAACACATCAGACACTCCTTGGAAACCCTACACAGAGTTGAACTGACCAAGCAGGACCTAACAACAATTGTTGTTATTATTAAGTGCCTTCGAGTCAGTTCCAACCCATAGTGACCCTGTATACTTCCTAGGAGCAGCTGGTGAACTTGAACCACTGATCTTGCAGTTCAAATGGAGTTTGTAGTACACCACATTAGCCTACAGCGCCACACCAGGATTACATTAGTCATCTTAAAGAAAGGGAAAAAAACAAACAAACAAACAAAAACAGTTAAAGTAATTCAATAATATATCTTATTTAACCAATTGTTGTTGTTGTTGTTGTTAAGTGCCATCGAGTCGGTTCCGACCCATAGTGACCCTGTACAGGGTTTCCGAGGGTGTAAATCTTTACGGGAGTAGAAAGCCTTATCTTTCCCCCGCGGAGCGGCTGGTAGTTTCGAACCACTGACCTTAAGGTTCGCAGTTCGATTCGTAACCACTACGCTACCAAAGCTCCTTTATTTATATATCTAAAATATTATCATTTTCACACGTAAGCAATTTAAAAAGTTATCAATGAAATAATCTTTTTATTTATTTTTGCACTAAGTCTTTGAAAACCAATGTGTTTTATGTACTCACAGCACATCTCAGTCATCTCATGTGGCTAGTAGCTTTCATTTGCACAGCAAAGATATAGCTGCTGGAATAACAAAAACAATGATCATAACCACAGGTCAGTGAACATGTGCACTAGATAGCCAGGAGTAAAAGTCCCTGGTGACACTAACAGGTAAGTGCTCAGCTACTACTTGAAAGGTTGACAACTTAAACTCACCCAGAGGCACTTTGAAAGACAGACCTAGTAATCTGCCCTCAAATAGTCCCAGCCTTGAAACCCTGTGGAGCACATCTTTACTTTGCACCTGAAGGGTCACCAGAAGTCAAAAACATCACAAAACTAACATTATGGGGGTGTTTGGCAATGGATAATCAGGCTCCATTTCCAATTTAAAGCAGTATTTCAGTGTAGTCTTCAATGAGCCATCCAGACCAGCATTGTTGTAAGAACAGAGATTTGGGAGTCAGAGAGATCATGATTTTAATCCCAGTTTTATCAGAATACCATCTCGTTATCCTTAGGGAATTCATTTAACTTCTTTATGTCTGTTACCTCTTGATAGGGTTTTGATGAGGCTAAATGGGAAGACTGTAGAAGAATTGAAGCATTTGAGTTATGGTATTAGAGAAGAATATTAAAAATACTAAGGAGCTCTGGTAGCGTAGTGGTTACAAATTGGGCTATGAACCTTAAGGCCAGCAGTTCGAAACTACCAGCTGTTCCGTGGGAGAAAGATGAGGCTTTCTGCTCCCATAAAGATTTACAGCCTCGGAAACCCTGTACAGGGTCACTATGAGTCGGAACCAACTCCACGGCACACAGCCAACCAGTGGACTGCCAAAAGAACAAACAAATCTGTGTTGAAAGAAAGTACAAGTCCCTGGAAGCTAGGATGGCCAAACTTCGTCTCTCATCCTTCGGGTATATTGTCAGGAAGGAGCAGTCCCTGGAGAAGGACATCATGCTTGGCAAAGTAGTAGGGCGGGAAAAAAAAGAGGAAGAACCCCAACTAGATGGATTGGGCTCAAACATAGCAGCAACTGTGAGGTTGGTGCAGGATCAGGTTTCATTCTGTTGTGTGTAAGGGTCACTATGAGTCAATACCAATTCTATGTCCACTAACAATCAACAACAACAAATGAGCAGCATATAAATATGGTCAATGGTTGGTTAATATTATTCTAACTACATAGAAGAGCATGATACATTCAAAGTATCGTCAGAAATCTATATGGTTAATGAACAACTGTTCTTCAACCCTCACTGGACATTAGAATTATCTGGGAAAGCTTTGAAAAGAACTGATGGGAAGTCTAGAGAAGAAATGAGGATAAATTGGATGATACTCCATGGAAACCGGCTGATAAGTCTAGGAAGAAAGACATTCTATAGGACTGTTAAGCTGCGGGGTTTTTTTGTTTTGTTTTGTTTTTTAGTAAATCAATGGCAAGGGAGTAAACAAGGGATTAGGCACTGGACTGCTAACTGCAAGGTCAGCTGTTCAAACCCACTCCTTGCAACCCTATAATAGAGGGTCACTATAGGTCAGAACCGACTAAATGGCACTTAATCACAACAAATAACAAGTGGAGGTCAACAAGTCCTGGGTAGCATAAATGGTTAAGCACTCCATTATTAACAGAAAAGTTGACAGTTCAAACCCACCCACAGGTACCTCAAACTAAAGGCCTGATGCTTTGGTTCTAAAAGGTTGAAAGTCCCATGGAACATGGTTCTACTGTATAACATGTGGGGTTACCATAACTTGGAACTGATTCAATGGCAGTTGGTTGGGTTTTAGTGGGGGCTTGTTATACAGTGGGTTTAATATTCAAATTTGATATCTGGGTCTTGTTTAATTCTGAGTCAAAGAAAACTATTGTAAAAAGTCATTATGCTATAAATAGAGAAAGGATAGCAAAGGGTTACTGTTAAATATTTGTGAAATGATGGCTAGAATTTGTTTCAAAGTATTTACACATCAGGAAAGATCATGACTATTGAAACTGGTGATGAGTATAATGGAGATTCATTGTACCTTCATATTATCTTCATTTGTTTAAATTTGAAATTTTTCAAAATAAAAAATATATAGTTCTGAAAGAAAAAATGACAATACCTAAAACAAATAAATGAATTAAAACAGCTGATTCTTGAGTTCTAGCTCTAGAAATTCTATTTTAATTTGTCTGGGGAATGGCTGGGGACTGAGGTGTGCTATGTTGAAAACTTCTAAGTTTATTCTCACATGCAGCTACTATTAACAGGTATTAACCTTGGGTGCAGGTACTGATGATTATACGGTATGAGTCTGGAAATGTTGGGAAAGGTTTTGGAAGCCAAGGACATCCAAAATACAATCAAGCTGGAAAACAACATGACTGTATATATATTTTACCAAAAGATCATCTGGCAGCCTTGTGAGGATGAATGAGTGGTAGGCAAATTCGAGACATGGAGGTCACTTCAGGAGACACTTTAGGAATGATTATGGTATGAACTCAGGTAGTGAACATGTAAATTTAAAGGAACTGTCATGGTATAAAGGCCATCTATGAAATACGTCACATAAAGTTTTTGAAATTTGGAGAAAGTTTGGCTGTTGAGAATATTTATTTAGAGGAAGGCAATTCTGTTATCATCCTGGTTTCTGATTTGAGCTTTTAGGTAAAGGGATGGAGTGTTATTCATGAATATAAGTAATACAGGTACATTTTCAGGGAAGATTGAGATTCAGGTCTGAAGATTGTAATGTGAGGTCTCTGTGAGAAGAGTCTAGGTGAGAAGAGCCAGTGGAAAGGGCCACAGGCATCTCAGAATAATCAGAACATGCTAGGTGTATGACTTGTATTCCCTGGTAAATTCTCACCACAGTCCTCGGAGGCAGGCGCTCATAGGATGTGCCTTCTCCAGATGAGGAAGCTGGAGTTGAATGTCCTTCAGGAAGGTGTACAGAGTCACAGTGCAGACGTGAGGACTTACAACTATAACTGCCCCAGTGTGCGTTCTTACTCACTGTATTCTATAGCCATGGAAATAAAGGTGGGAAGTGGATCAAGAATGACAAAAAAGGTTCCCAAACAAAAAGATTTGTAAGCATTAATATTAGAAGCCAAATAATTAGAAATGCAAATGATCCATAAAGGTATTTCTGATACGGAGACCTTTGCATAATGAGGACATTTTTATTGAAATATAGTATTACTTCATTCAAGGATCCATTAATTCCTTTTCCAGTATTTTAATTGTCTTACAAACAGGGTACACAGGTCAAATTAATGTATTGCTTAATCATAATGGTAAAAAGAATGCTGATTGCAAGTCTAAATTCTGCTGCTCTTACTTAGATTTTTTTTTTTTTTTTTAAAGAAAAATTTGTCCAGATTGATTTCCCTGAATGCTTAGAAAAAAGTTTTTTGGTTGTTGCTAAGTCCCGTTGATTCAGTTCTGAATCATAGTAATCCTGTATGGAGTTTTCCAGGCTGTGTATCTTTGTGGGAACAGGAAGACTCATCATTCTTTTGTGGAGCAACTGGTGGACTTCAACAGCCAACCTTGTGTTTTTCAGTCGGGTGGTTATCCTACAGAGCCACTGCATTCCCTAGAAAAGAGTTAAGTGCCATCTAGTTGGTTCTGATTCATGGCAACCCTGTATAGGGTTTCCAAGGAGCAACTGGTGAGTTTGAACTACCAACCTTGCTATTTAAACTGACCTAGCAGTCCAGTGCTTATCCTACCAGGAAAGAGTGGTGGTGGTGGAGGTGGAGGTGGCATTGGCGGCAGTGGTGTGCCATGGAGTCGGTTCCAACTCACAGTGACCCTGCATAGAGTTTCCGAGGCTGTAAATCTTTATAGTTGCAGAAAGCCTCTTCATGGAAATGTGCCTCGTAAGGGATCTGCATTAATAGTAATACATGTGTTTAAGAACATTGGTCTTCATTGACTGGGGATTTCTTTCTTCTATCTTCCATCTTCAAACATTGAAGAATCTCTATCCCAGATTCATATGGGAAACACTAGTATCCTTTCCTCAGATATAAGCAATAATTGAATGACAATTGCCTTTAACATTACTTTTTTTTTAGTATATTTGTCTCCAGACCTCCCCCCAAAGAATGCTATGTATTCTATAATTCTATAACTCTTAAAATAGCCAAAACCAAACCCAAGCCTACTGCTATCTCATCAACTCGGACTCATAGATTCCCAATGTAGGGTCTGAGGCTATGTAAATCTACAGAAACAGAAAGTTTCTACTTTCTCCCTCAGACAGTTGATGGTTTCAAACTGCTGACCTTTTGGTAACCCACTGTCCCACAATTAAATCAGAGTTGGGAAAATGTGTGAAAAATCTCTTTCACCCAGATTTTGCAGTAAAGTGACCCTTTTTAAAATCTGGGTCCCACTCTTCTTAGTTCTGGGAACCTGGGAAAGTTATTTAAACTTTTTTGATATGCAGTTGTCTAGCCATTGAAAGGAGTCCTGGTGTGGAGCTGAAGGATAAGCACTGGACTGCAAGGTCAGCTTGAACCGCAAGGTAGGCAGTTCAAATCCACCAGCCGCTCCTTATAAATCTTCTACAGGGTCATTATGAGTCAGAACCAAGACAGTGGCACTTAAAAGCAACAACCACAAGCCCTTAAAATAGAATCAGAAAGCCTACCTGACAGAGTTATGGGGTAGTTTAGCCAAATCTACTGTAACCATATCTCACAAACATAACAGTTTAAAATCACACAAATTCAATGGTTTGCAATTCTGAAAGTGAGAAGTTTGAAATGCATCTTACGGGACTGTAGTCAAGGTGTTGACTGGCGGAGGTCTTCTAGAGGCTGTAGGAGAGTTTCTGTTGCCTTGGCTTTCTGAGCTTCTTAAAGAGGCAGCCTACAAGACTGACAGGAAAAATACAAAACAATATAGGCAGACCGACTGATTACTACAAGAACAAACAAGTGGCTTGCCCAGGAGACACCAAGGCAAGTGGTCAGGTCCCCCTCAGGGCAAACCCCCTTCTAAGACTAAGACTCAGTTGGAATACACACCCTGATTGGTGACCATGTTCGTCACCGATAAAGGGAAGTGAGGAAAAAACAGCAATGAAGCTGCGAGCTAAGCCCTACAACACTCAATAGACTCTTGTGAACCCAGATGGAGGCCCGGATGACCAGCAGTGTGTCAAGTCCAGGGAACTCTTGGACCCAGAGTCAGCGACATAGTCACAGAGGACTACAGTGGAGAGTGAAGTGTCCAGCTGAAAAGAAGAGAGGGCACACTTGCAGATAATACCCACTTGACCTGGTTTCAATGACTGCATGATCAGAGCTCAACCAGAAGAAGAAAGAAGAGGGAAAAAAGAATAATCTGATATGATTTGATGAACTTGACCTACACCTATGAATGAAAACAGTAGCCCCAAAGAAGGAACAAATCTTCACAGTGAGGATCACTCTCACCCTCTCCACACATGGAGAGAACAGGGATGGGCAACTTGGACATTGGCTACCCAGAATGGAGGTTGGGGGTGGGGGCTACAAAGGCAAGAAGTGACTCGCTTACAAGCTTTCAAGAGGGAACTTAGATCCAGAGGGCATGGAGCAAGGTAGAATCTCCACTGAGTAGTATCCATTCTATATAGTCGGGGCTGATGAAAGGAGACATGGATAGGCCTCTTGTGATACAATAGTGAATAATTGTTGTTATCAGGACTGATTATAAGGGTTGGCAATGTAAAGGTAGATGTTTTGTGGCAAAGGGAGGGGAGTGATTAACTTTGCAGTCTAGAAGTGGAGTTCCCTGGGACCATCAAAGGAGAAGAGCGGAGAACGGGACCCTCCCCAGAGAAGCAGTGATGCCTGAGATGGAGACAGAGATGATGACATAGGGAGATGGAGTGGCTGGGGACTTTGGACCTGGAGAGGAAGAGGTGCTGTGTGCTGACGACCAGTGGACAGGCTTGCAGGGTATACCCTCGGTTGGTGGATGATGCATGGGGGAGGATTGTAACCATGGCTAGGAAATGATCTACGACGGGATCAATGTAAAGGTAATGTCTTTCCATGTAAACTATCACATCATTCACAATAAAGCATTAAATAAATAAATAGCACACAAACACACCAACTGTGGGACTATGGACACATATGTGGTTGGATGTTGTTCAAACGGGTATCAAATGATATATATATATATGCCAAAATTGGAAAAAGAAAAGAAAGGGCATAAACTGAATGATCTCAAAGCTCCCTTCTGACTTGAAGATCCTATGGCTCCAGAATAGATACAACTCGGTCTAGTCACTCGTCTTATTCATCCAATAGTTATTGGTGTGAAACAAAGCATTGTGATTGCAGGACTGCAACACAGAGTGAGAGGATAGAACCTTCTGTGCAGTGAATTGTGTTCCCCCAGAACACATGGTGCAAATCCTAACCCCTCCCTCTACCTGTGGTGATAATCTCATATGGGAATGGATTTGATGAAGGAGCTCCAAAGGTTCATGAGAAAATGGAATTAAAAGTAATGGAATTTTTTCCGTGAGCTTTTTGAAGCCCCTTTGCATTTGTTATGCTAATGATGTGGTATTAAGGTAGGATGTATTTTGAGTCACTCTCTTTGAGATATGAAAGAGCTGATTAAGTATGTAGAGATGGGGCTATAGATGCCATGTCACATGAAAATCACCAAGGAATCAAGGGACAGATGCTGAGAAGAAACAAGGACCTACCCCCAGAAATTACAGCTTACAGAGAGAGCACTTCTCCTAGAGATGGCCTCCTGAACTATGAGAAAATAAATTTCTGTTCGTTAAAGTAAAAAAAAAAAAAACAAAAAGAGGCAACCTACGTTCTGTTTCCTAGCGTGTGGCTCCCACTGTGTCTCCCTTCAACCTCATGCTTCCATGTTCAGTCTCCCACTTTCAGGTTCCTAGTGACCTAGCACACATTACCAGACTGGGGAGTCGGGGAAGAATTGAGTATAAAACACTGGAACACAGCCAAGGTCAATTTTGCTCTTCTGGTGACATTTGGCAATGTCTGGTCACAATTTGGTTGTTATAATTTAGTGATGGCGATGTTACTGCATCTAGTCTGTTGTTCTTGTTAAGTGCCATTGAGTCAGTTCTGACCCATAGTGACCCTGTACAGGGTTTCTGAGCAGCGGCGGGTGAGCTTGAACGGCTGACCTTGCTGTTCAAATGGCTTTGCAGTCTGGCACATTAACCCATAGTGCCACACCATTAGGAACTATCATATAGAGTTGTTGCAACAATTAGAAGAGATAATTAGGTAAAGCCCTAAGAGCAGTCTTGGCACATAATTAGCATTCAGTAAATGTTAAGTTTTCTGCATGCTACCTGTGAAGAATGTTGATATGGAAAATGTTTTCTTACATATATAATTACCATAATAGAAAGAAGTAGTTCTCATTAATACTCTTGGTGTTCAGTAACTGGTGGTGATCGTGTGCCACCAAGCCAATTCCAAATCATAGTGACCCTGTACAGGGTTTCCGAGACTATACATCTTTGCAGGAGCAAAAAGCCTCATCTTTTTTTCCATGGAACAACTGGTAGATTTGAACTGCTGACCTTGTGATCAGCAACCCAGCTCGTAAACTACTACGCTACCAGGGTTCCTTTTTCAGTAGTAATTGATTTAGTCAGTATTTCTTTCCTAATTCCTTTCAAAGTGCATTCTAAACAAATAGAAGTGAAAATGTGCCAAAGCTTTTTAAAATATAGTGCATTCTATCCAATATTGGAGTCCTGGTGTGGCGATGTAGGATAAGCACTGGACTGCAAGATCAGTTTGAATTGCAAGGTTAACAGTTCAAGATCACCAGTCACTCATTGGAAACCCTATATAAGGTCACTATGAGTTGGCAACAACTCGATGGCACTTAACAACAACAATGTTGTTTTTGTTGTTGTTAAGTGTCTTCGAGTTGGTTCCGACCCATAGCGACCCTGTATAGGGTTTCCAAGGAGCGACTGGTGAGCTTAAACCACCAACCTTGTGGTTCAAACCGACTTTGCTGTCCAGTGCATTAACTCACAGCACCACACCAGAAGTCCTCAACAACAATATCCAATATTAAATCAAATTATCACATCAGTTCGTGTGTATTAACACATGATCTTTGCTAAATTTCATGGCCAGTTAGTGAGAGATCTGAACTCCAGTAACCTCTGTGGAGTTGGCCTCTTTCACTTAAGCCACAGAAAAGAACCTGCAAGTAAATAGCTTAATGTTTCACAGACGATATCTCAGGTAATGAGACCTTGGCAAATCCACTTAGCACAAAATGCACTTGTGGCTGTCATAATATTCCCTAAGGCTTTGGTGGATACATGTACATTAATAGGCTTATCAAATCACTAGCTTTACCATGGTGTGGTCTGTTTGTTTTTGGATATGCCAGTGTGGTTTTAGACAATATGTTTGCAATGATATCCTATGGCTCTGAGCTGTCTATTACTGTAGCCTCCTGCTAAATGTAGCTATTGATTAATTGAAATGTGGTTGCTTTGCACTGAGTTGTGATCTAAGTATAAATTATATACCATAATCTAAAGACTTAATATGAAAAAATATATTAACTATTTCATTAATAAGTTTATATTGTTTACATATTAAAATAATATTTTGGGTATATTGAGTTGTAGTAAATGCAGTATTGAAATTAAATGATTCCTGTTGTTTTTTTTAAACTTTTTAAAATTTGAAGCTATTGCTGTTGCTGTTAGATGCCATCGAGTCAGTAATGACTCTCAGCAATCCAATGCACAACCAAATGAAACACTGCCCGGTCCTGTGCCAACCTCACATTCATTGATATGTTTGAACCCATTGCTGCTAACACTCTGACGATCCATCTAGTTGGGAGCCTTGCTCTTTTTCCCCCGACCCTCCACTTTCCCAATCATGATATCATTCTCAGGGACTGGTTCTTCCTGATAATATGTCGAAAGTATGAGAGACAAAGTCTGGCCATCCTGCTTTCAAGGAGCATTCTGGCTATACTTCAAACACAGATTCCTTTGTTCTTTTAGCAGCCCAAGGTGCTTTTAATATTGCCCTCAAACACCATCACTCAAATGCATTAACTCTTCTATAGTGTTCCTTATTCACTGTCCAACATTCACATGCATATGTTGTTGTTGTTAAGTGTTTTCCAGTCGGTTTGACCCATTCCATCCTGTATAGTTTTACCAAGAAGAAGCTGGTGAGCTTGAATTGCCAACCTTGTGGTTTAAACCAACTTTAAAGTCCAGTGCGTTATCCCAAAGTGCCACACCAGGACTCCAAGTGCGTATCAGTTATTGAAAATACCATGACTTGGGTCAGGTGCATCTTATTCCGCAAACTGACTTCTTTGCTCTTAAGCACTTTAAAGAAGTCTTGTGTGGCAGATTTGCTCAATGCAATATGACGTTTGATTTCTTGACTACTGCTTCCATGAGTCTTGGTGATTGAACCAAGCAAAAAATGAAGTCTTTGACAACTTCAATCTTTTCTCCACTGATATGGATGTTGTTTATTGGTCCAATGGTGAGGATTCTTGTTTTCTTTACATTAAAATGCATTCCATACTGAAGGTTGTGGTCTCTGATCTTCATTAGTAAGTATTATAAGTCCTCTTTGCTTTCAGCAAGCATGTTGCAGGTTGTTAATGCCACATCTTCCTTCATGTAATCAGCTTCTCAGATTATTTGCTCAGCACATGCATTGAATCAATTTGATGAAAGAATACAGCCCTGGAGCACATGTTTCCTAATATTAAACTGTTATGTGTTCCCTTTTTCTCTTTGAGCAACTACCTCGTGGTCTATGAACAGGCCCCTCATGAGCACCATTAAGTGTTCCAGAATGCTCATTCTCTGGAATGCTGTCCATAGCGTGTCATGATTCACACAATCAATAAAGCACAGGTAAAATATCTTTCTGGTATTGTCTGCTTTCAGCCAAGATCCATCAGATGTCAGCAATGATATCCCTCATTCCTCATCCTCTTCTGAATCTGTCTTGAATCTCTGGAAGTTCTCTGTCAATGTATGGTTGCAGCCATTTTTAATTATCTTTAGAAAAGTTTTACTTGCATGTTATATTAATGATATCGTCTGATGATTTCCGTATTCTGTTTGGTCACATCCATTTGGAATGGACATAGTGAACCATGTGATTGTCAGACTCAAAATGGCCAATACCAGTCCATTGCAGCTCACTAATGCCTAGGATATCGATGTTTATGCGTTCCATTTCATTTTTGGCAATTTCCAATTTTCCTAGGTTCTTACTTCATACATTCCATGTTCTAATTAGTAATGAATGTTTACAGTTGTTTCTCTCATTTTAAGTTGGACCCCATTAGAAATTGTAGGTTCCAAAAGCTTTTACTCCATTCACGTCATCATAGTCAACTGTACTTTGAGGAGGCAGCTCTTCCCCAGTCGCATTTTGAGTGCCTTCCAACTTGAGGGGCTCATCTTCCAGCACTCTGTCTGACAGTGTTCTGGCACTCTTCATCATGTTTCAATTCTCCATATTCTTGTGCTCACAGTCCCACTGCTGTTCATAAGGTTTTCAGGAACTGAATATTTGCAAGTAGTCTGTCTCTCCTTCTTCCTAGAGAACATTTAATATTACATGTACAGCTCAAAAAATTACACAGGTAAAGTTGAGGGTCATGAAAAAAGAGGAAGACCCTCAATGAGATGGATTGCCACAGAGGCAGTGACAATGCACTCAAACACAGCAATGATTGTGAAGATGGCACCGAGCTGGGCATCTATTCATTCTGTTGTATATAGAGATCACTGTGAGTTGTGTATAGAGGTCACTGTGAGTTGTGTATAGAGGTCACTGTGAGTTGTGTATAGAGGTCACTGTGAGTTGTGTATAGAAGTCACTGTGAGTTATGTATAGAGGTCACTGTGAGTTGGACCCAACTTGACGGCGCCTAATAACAACTCACATATGTCTATTAGATAGTGTTGTTGTTAAATACCGTCAAGTCAGTATTGGATAGCATTGTTTTAAGCTTTGCTTTTTGTATCCTTCTTAAATTAAACACGGTGTGAAGCGGCTTGTTTTAAGTGAACAGAGTGTGCCAGCGGGCATATGAGGAACCCCCAAGTTACTAAATCTTAGTTTCATCAGGTCGTGTTTCTCAAAGGATGAATCCTAAACCATATATACCAGAGTCACCTGGGTTCTTCGTTTTTAAATGCAGATTCCAGGGTTCTATTGCAGCTGCCACTAATCAGTATCTCTGGGCCAAGGACTCTGGATTTAGAACAACAACAAAAATGCCTCTCTATTCTAAGTTTTACTAAAATCTGTGCATCGGTGACAGACAAATTTGCTGGGAATAAAGGAAGAAAAAAGCTCAGACAATAAAAATATGTAGACACACCAACATCAATAATATTAAGAAACCCCTTACTGTTAACCCTAAGAACTTAAGTAACTGGTATCACTGAGTTATGTTTGCATTGTAAAGGAACTAGCATTCTAACATCATCCATTCCCATATGAAGTCATAGTGTATGTGATAGTTTTCTCAGATGACAAATAGAAAGATGTCAGTGGAGTTCAGCAATTTCTGTCTTTGTCCTATTAAATCATACAAAGACCAATCTGTAAGAAAATGGTGGTTGTTATTAGAAAATGCTGGCTGTCAAGTATTTTTTTTAAAGAACAAACATCCTTGGTGATGGATGCAATATGAAAATATATTCATTTATTAGGAGCTCTGGTAGCATAGTGGTTATGAATCGGGTTGCGAGCCGCAAGGTCAGCAGTTCAAAACTACCAGCTGTTCCGCGGGAGAAAGATGAGGCTTTCTGCTACCATAAAGATTTCCAGCCTCGGAAACCCTGTACAGGGTTGCTATGAGTCGGAATTGACTCCACGGCACATAACAACAACAACAACACAGTGAGGCACTGTAGGTTAATGCTCTGGACTGCAAAGTTGGCTTGAACTATGAGGTCGGCAGTTCAAGCTCACCATCTGCTCCTCAGAAATCCTATACAGGGTTGGAACCAACTCAATGGCACATAAGAACAGCAAAGTATATGCTAGAAAGCCAAATAAATGGTTTGTGTGATAAACAAGGTTGCTTATTACTGAACTACAATGATTATTGCACTTTCATGAAATTTTAATGATATTATGTGCCTAGTCAAATATTGGTTTTGAGCCTTAATCGAGTTACTTGAGAAGCATTTCATGGGATGGAATATAAAAATGAAACGGCTTATTTACTTAAGCCAATGCATTAAGGATACAATTCAGTAGGGAAACTCATAAGAAAATGAGAGCCCTACCCAGAAATCTCATTCAGTAGAAACCAAGGGGGGTGGTTTCAGCTGAATAAATCACCGCCCGTGATTGACTGAGGCCTTAGTTAGGCTCAGAAGACAATGTTTAAAGTGCAATAGACAGGATTTAGAAGTAAGTGATAACCGATTACCTCTTGAAAGATTAGAAATGTACCAATTTTTTTCAGTTATTAGATGGCCAGGGCATCTTTGAAGTCGGTCCTACATCTGTGCTGTTTGTGAGGTCCAGCACCTAACAGAAAGAAGGTACAAGAAGGACCTTGTGAAATCAACCTGGTGAAGCAGGGGGAAAGTAAGGTGCTTGCCTTGGTTAGGCAGAGACTGACACTGAATTGATGTGATAGTTCCATGCTTGGATATTGCATATATTTTCTGTCCCAGTGATTTCTTTTCTGTCATAAATTACATGGGACAGTGACTCTGCTGAAATCTAGATGTCAAACTGTTGTACTACTTTTTATATATTTATTTTCTAATTATCCTAAAAATATCCTAGATTCAAGTTTCCTAGTAAAAATGATAATGTGAAGAGGTAGCTATGTGCTCATTTTAATACAAGAACAACCTTTGTATCTTGATTATATCTTATATATATCTTGAT
>NW_006408523.1:19585608-19601153 GCF_000296735.1 Chrysochloris asiatica | reverse complement strand
ATAGATCTGTTTTGGAAGAAGTGCAGCCAGAGTGCTCCTTGGAGGCCAGGATGGCTAAGCTTCGTCTCTCCTACTTTGGACATATCATCCGGAGGAAACAATCGTTGGAGAAGGATGTCATGCTGGGTAAGGTGTAGGGTCGGAGAAAGAGAGGAAGGCCCCCAACATGATGGATCAGCCAGGTGGCATCATTGATGGACTCAAGTGTGGCAGCGGTAGTGAGGGTGGCCCAGGATCAGGCATTGTTTCGTTTTGCTGTGCATGCGGTCGCTATGGGTTGGTTCCGACTCGATGGCACCTGACAACAACAACAACCTTTAAACAAGTGTACTCAGCTTTATGGTGGCAAAGGACATATGTCAGTTGTCAAATTAGTCACATGGTTAGACAACTGAAGGAATGTCTTTTAGACTTTTACTGTTGTTGTTAAGTGCCGTTGAGTCGGTTCTGACCCATAGCGACCCTGTATAGGGTTTCTGCTAGTGAGCTTGAACTGCTGACCTTGCCGTTCAAATAGCTTTGCAGTCTGGCGAATTAACCCACAGTGCCACACCAGGACTCCTCTAAATTAGAAGGACTCCTCTGTATATATCCACAGTCAAAATTTAAAGCATTAAAAAAATGCATCCAGGGACAAAGTTTTTAGCTGTACTATAAAATTCAAAAGTTGAAAAGTCTTCACATTGTTATTGCTGTTAGATGCTGACAAGTCAGTTTCGACTTTAGTGACTTTATACCCAACAGAACAAAACACTGCCCTGTGCTGCGCCATCCTCACGATTGTTTTTAAGCTTGAGTCCATTGCTGCTGCCACTGTGTCAATCCATCTCGTTCAAGGTCTTCCATTTTACCAAGCAGAATGTCCTTCTCCAGGGACTGGCCCCTCCTGATAATATATCCGAAGTATGAGAGACAAAGTCTGGCCATCCTGGTTTATAATGAGCATTCTTGCTATACTTCTTCCAACACAGATTTGTTTGCTCTTCTAGCAGTCCATGGTACTTTTAAAATTCTTACCCCAAACCATAAATCAAATGCATCTATTCTTCTATGGTCTTCCTTATTCACTGTCCAGCTTTCACATGTATATGAAGCTATAGGCGTGTGTCAGGCACACCTTAATCCTCAAACTGACATCTTTGCTCTTAAACACTTTAAAGAATTCACATATAAAAATATTATCTCTGAATAGCACATCTAAGAAAGAGTAAATGGTAGAAATGCATGTATAAGTCAATGCTGAAGTTTTCCCCAATGAGTCATTTTTAATTTTCAAAGTATTAATTCTTTAAAAATGACTTCTTTTTGACTTTTTACATAGAAAAGCGCCTTATTTTAAAAAGAAAAGTTAAGTGTTGCTTTTGTTGTGAAGTGCCGTAGAATTGGTTCCAACTCATAGTAACCCTTAACCGCCAACCTTGCGGTTCAAACAGACCTTACAGTCTAATGCTTATCCTACAGTGCCACACCAGGACTCCAATACCTTGATTAGTGAGATAAAATTAAAAAATTAAATAAAATTCTCCGTGATCTTAATATTGAGAACAAATTCTCTAAGATGGTTTCCTTAGTAAGCAAGTGTATTATGCTAATACAATATTACAATGATTTTTTTTTTTTTAAGCAACCACTTGTTCATGCTAAAAATTAAACAAAACTCAATTTGATGTTGAATTCATTTTTTAAGTGTCATTTAATTCTGGCCCATAAATAATGTACTTAAGTGTTAAAGCCTAAAATAGGACTTAAACTCAACTCGTTTCATTTCAGATTAATTTGAACTCCAATGATTCTCCCTTAATTTATAGACTTAAGGTTGAAGTGCCCCAGCTGGTCTTTTTATACAGTTAATGTTCATAGTTTCCTAAGACTCTGCCATGGTATTCTAATAATTAATTGTTTTTTTTAAGTAAGACTGAGTATTTTAAAATAATGTATCTTGGAAAAATAAATGACATCCAGAATAGGAAATTCCTGTGGCCAAGATTTTTCAGACAAACAAAAAGAGAGAAATTTAGAAAGACGTTCAGAAAATTGAATGACAAGAAAAATCCTGATGTTATAAAAGCTTTGGAGGTTATCAAGGTGACAGGTTCTAAATTAGAAGCATTCAGCTCACATATTAAAACAAAAATAAAAAAAAAATTGGAACAGGACTTTCTATTCATTTATTTATTTGGAGGAACGGATGAAACACTGAGTTTTATGAAGAGGAATCTTGCTGCCGAAGCCTGCCTGAGTTGCAATTAAAATGGAAGGAGCGGTTGAACATATCTGAAAGCATTAAATTTTCTATGTATTGGGTATGCCTCAGTAGTTTTGATTGTCAAAAAATAGAACTTCTTCCCTAATGTTTTCAGAAAAGCATTGGCTTGCCCAAATATTTATTAGGGACAAAGGAAAACTGTGAAGTTCTTTAATGTAAAACCAGCATTTAGACAGCCAATGTGGGAACTTAACTTTTTTTCTTTTACATAGAAGAAAAGGCCATATTTATTCAGTGAAAAACTCAAGAGTTTTGTTGTTTATTTTTTTTTAATTCTTGATTTCAGTTCACATCTGCTGAAATAACAGATGAGCAGTGGAAAAAGTATGAGTACCTAAAGTTTTAAGTGTATGGATTGTGACCTGTGATTCAACACTGATGATGAAGGAATGGATGGAAGGATGGATGAATACTAGGCATTATGAAATCACACCTGAATTCCTTTAGATTTTACTGTTGTTGTTAAGTGCCGTTGAGACAGTTTTGACTCATAACCACCCTGTATAGGGTTTCCAAGGAGCAGCTGTTGAGTTTGGATGCCAACATTACATTTCAAACTGACCATGATGTCCAGTGCTTATTGTACAACACCACACCATGACTCCAGATCTAACTACCAGATAAAAAATAAATAAATGGCACAAAAAAGTAATATGCAAAGAAACTCTTAATAAATGTTTAAAGACCGCTGGATCACAAAGTCAGTTTGAACCTTAAGGTCAGTTGTTCAAGCCCACCAGCTGCTCCTCAGAAACCCTATGTAGGGCCGCTACAGGTGAGAAGCAACTGACTCTATAGCACTTAACAAAAATAACAATGTATCAGCCAACTATGTAAAACCTGTGACTATAAAAGAGAGAAAAGCTCAAACCCATTCCCATCCAGTCCATTGTGACTTATGATGAACCCATGTGTTACAGAGTACAGGTGCTCTCAGAGACTTTCTTGGCTGTAACTTTAATGGAAGCAGATTGCCAGACCTTTATTCTGATGCGCCATTGTATGGGTTTTAAGTACCAGGAAGTCCTGAGTGTAAACATTTCTGCCGCCTATCCTGATATCAAGAAATAAAAAGGAAAAATGACTTAATTAAAAGAACACTGAGAGTTTTGAGATTTTGTTGTAATGTTTAGATATAATAGTGTTCTTGTGTCAAAAAGGGAGATCTGGTAGTGTAGTGGTTACGAATTGGGCTGTGAACATTAAGTTCAGCAGTTCAAAACTAGCAGCTGTTCCATGGGAGAAAGATGAGGCTTTCTACCCTGTACAGGGTTGCTATGAGTCGGAACCAACTCCACAGCACATCACGATGATGATGAGTGTTCTTGTGCTTACATTTCTTGTAAGAGTCCTTATCGTATATAGCTACATACTGAAATGCATATAAATAAAATAAATGGACTTCTGAAATAGGATTTAACATTACCTACTAGAATGGGAAATGGTGGGAATAAACAAACCTGGCTGTATAATAACAATTGTTGAAGCTGAATGATGAGTGCATTGGAAGGTCTATCTCTCTTTATGTTTTCTAAACTAAAGAGAAACATCAAAAGGAAGTTTTGACACATAAATTATATGGCATCAAATTGGTAATTTTATTCTTTAGCATCTCATAAAATGCTATCACTAGTGATAGGCAACAGGCCCTTAAAATTGTGATTTGATACAAACACGTGTGATAATTTATACAGTAAGAATATTGGATATTTAAAACAGACTTATGTGGTTGTCATCATGTACCATCGAGTTGATTCCAACTCAGAACAGCCATGTATAGGGTTTCTGAGAATTGCTGGTAAGTTTGAACTGCCGACTTTGCAGTTAACAGTCCAGTACTTATCCATACCAGGCATATGAATAGACATATAAGCCCTTTTCTTGTAGCCAATAATATAAAATCTTTGAGAAGCAATATAAAATTGACATTAATATTTTTTAATTATATAATGCAAAGACAGAAACCCAGATGTATATTAGGAAGAACACTTATTGGTAGACACAAATTATATAGTTTTCTATTTTAAAAAAGATGGAACTGGTGCAAGTGATCTAGAACATCCCTCTCAACTCCAAAACTGTTGACTTTTCAGAACCATGCCATTCATCAGAAGGATGTGAATTACAGCCTGTGATCAGGATACAAACCAAATGTTGACAGTGGTAAGAGTCTAGTGCACAAATGCTACCAAGATATGTTTCAATGCTTTAGTCAGTAGCAGATTTTGTTTTCCTTTTCAAAGCTCTGTATAAAACATGGAATAGTTGAATGATTGCAGAAGTTGTCAAAATAACTTTGCTGGTCCTTAGAGAGAGATGATATGCCAATCACTCTAACACTAATAAGGCCTTCCAGGAAATTGTATATTCATCAAAACAGACACTTAAAAGTATAAACTAGTTTGTAGGACATTGTCTCTGGTCTCCAGGGCTCACTCCTAGAGAAGAGGCAATATATCCTTAGCATGACTAGTCCCAAGGACTTTAAAAAAACAAAAAGTATTTTTAAATTAGTCTGTTAAAACGTAGAGAACACAAAATGATGGTAATATCACTTCTGACTCTTGTATTAGCAAAGTATTTCCCTACAGTTACCTCTTACGCAGAATTGTCTTATAAAATGCCATCTGAGCCTGTGCAGCCACATGTAAGGAAGATATTGGGAGCAATGATGAAAATTCCTAAGTCTGGATGGGGATAGAAAGTTTACCGTTTTATTACAGAGGAGAAACCGGGTCTACATGTGAGCCTTGGCTACTTCCTTCAGTCATAAAGTAGAAAGCATTTCCCACAAAGGCTAATGTACACCTGAATTAGTTATCTATTCCTGCGTGGCAAATGATGCTAAAACAAATAATGTAGATTTATTGTCTCAGAGATTCTGCAGGTCAGGAATCCGGGTGGAATTTAGCTTGGTGCGTCTGCCTCATGGTGTCTCCCATGGCTGTAATTCAAGCGTCAGGGCTCTGGTCTCATCTGATGGCTGTACCTGGGGAGGATCCACTTCCAGGCTTCCTCCGGGCTGTTGGCAGAATTCCGTTTTCTCAAAGTCTTTTATACTGAGAGTTTCAGATTGTTGCTGGCTGTTGATTTGAAGCCTTTTGCAGTTTCTTGTCACATAGGATTCTCCATGGAGGAGTTCAGAACCTGGCAGCTGCCTTCCCTCAGAGAAAGCCAGCAAGAGGGAAGACACAAGATGGAAACCACAGTCACTTTGTACCCTGAACATGGAAGTCACATTTGCCATATTCTGTTCATTAACAATGAATCATAAATTCAACCCCACACTGAAAAGGAGATCATACTAGCACAGGAATACCACAGGGTGAGGTTCTCTGGGGGCCAATTTGACCAATGTCAACCACACTAATAGTACATGCAAATAGCTTAACAATCATTGAAGGGATTAACCATAGATCATTGTAACTAGGTTTTGAGGCTGATGACAGACTATTTAGTGATTCCAGATTTCTCTCTTTATTTTTGCTACTCCTTCTTCCTGTTTGCCTTACCTCAGTCCATGTGTACAAAGTACACAAAGAATTTCCCTTCATTCAGAACTGCATTCAAGCATTTCTGCCTTTGTGGCATCTGTAAGATGCTGCTTCCCTGAGACGCAGCTTCAGGATTTCTGGAAGGACCAGCAGTGGTTGACTGCACTTATCACATAGTCTCTATCCATTTATCCAGCAGATTATAAGCAGCTTAAAGTAAGGACAATAAATAAATATGTATTCTTTCAGTAAATCATGGCTTATCTCTCAATTGCATCCAATTCTACAGAGAGTATTATCTACACAGAGTCTCATCTTAGAAAGCACTTCTAAATTAATCTAATTTAGGGTCTAAAGTAGGAGTCCTGGTGTGGCGCGGGGGGTTAATGCACCAGACTGCAAAGCCGTTTTAACTGTAAGGTCCGCAGTTCAAGCTCACCAGCTGCTCCTCAGAAACCCTATACAGGGTCACTGTGGGTTGGAACCGACTCGACAGCACTTCACAACAACAACAAGGGTCTACAGTTATGAGAAACCAACATGATACCATTTAACAACAATAATATAGGAAGTGCTAGAGTTTGAAACAAAATAACTTGCGAAGCTGGATTTACTCAGTGAGATGCCTACACAAGAAAAGACATTCAGAATTGACACTAATGAGAAGACAATAAATGTATAAGCCTCGTCTCACCCTTGTTACAGGGATTGACATGCATCCCAATTCTACGGCTCCTCATAGGATAGGCTGAAATCTATACTGCAGCTGCATTACAGTTCAGTTCTGTTGTTATTTACCCTCTTTTGCTTTGTGAAGTGCTGTAAAAATGTTCCCAACCTTCTATAAGATTTCTGAGGAGTAGCTGGTAGATTTGAACTGCCGACCTTGCAGTTAGAAGTCCAGTACTTATCCTAAGCATCACACCAAAACTACCAGCTCTGGTAGCGTAGTGGTTACAAATCGGGCTGCTAACCTCAAGGTTGGCAGTTAGAAACTACCAGCTGTTCCGCAGGAGAAAGATGAGGCTTTCTGCTCCCACAAAGATTTGCAGCCTCAGAAACCCTGTGCAGGGTCACTATGTGTCAGAACCGACTCCACGGTACTTAACAACAACAACAATCACACCAAAACTACCCAGTAAATTTCCTACATGCAGATCTCTGCCTCAGACTCTGTTTCCAGGAAACTGAACCTAAAGTGTTATGCCCAGAATTCAGGGTCCCCAAAGACCACCAAGGAGCGAACACCGATGCAAGTGCACAAGGGTTGTTTATTCAAGCTCCAGCTCGGACTCCATCTGCATCCAACCCAGTGGATGAGGGATGGAGCCTCGAACTCCCAGTTATTAATGCTTGAGCTTGGACTCCACCTGCATCCGATGCAGCGGATGAGGGATGGAGCCTCGAACTCTCAGTTATTCATGCTCGAGTTCAGACTCCACTGCATCCAATGCAGCGGATGAGGGATGGAGCCTCGAACCCTTTGTCTGCGGGGGTTTTATAGGGTTTTCAAACAAGCTCAGGGTTTTTCAGCTTTACAATATTTCGATTGGTTGACATTTGGCAAAGTATGAGATGTTACAGTTTAATTGGTCAGTATTGGTGGTCTTTTGTTCTTAGGCTAGGATAAGGAAAACATCTGGCATCTCGCCTTGGGTTGTCCTGTCTACTGCTTATCTAGTTCTTGCTGTTGATAGGGATGAAAGGATATTCTAATGCAACACGAGCTGATTTAGCATGTTCCTGGAACAGGAGGACGTGTTCAGGCTAATGTACAAAATGGAGTCTTTTTCTTGGTCCTACAAAAGTTGCCTATTTGTCAACAAGTTCACACCCCAGAGGTCTTTGAATTTTTTTTTTTCCAAATCCTCCCTGTCTCTCCAGCTCTGTTTCTCACTAGCTGTCCAACCATCCTGCATTACAAAAATCTAAGAAATAGGCAGCGATGGGTGATATCAATGGTTAGGCACTGAATGATTCAAACATACCCAGAGATGCTTCAGAAGACACACAGCCTGGTGATCTGCTTCTGAAACATCACAGCTTTGAAAAGCATACGGATTGTTCCATTCTGCACACATGGGCTCTTCATGAGTCAAAATTAATTGAACTCAACAAACAATAAAAATTTATTTAGGGATGAGTTAGAGGGAATGGCTAAGGGAGCAGGTAAGAAAGAAGATAGAATTTTATGGGTATTAATAATAGTGATTATGAATTGGGCTGCTAATCTCTTGGTCAGTAGTTCAAAACGACCAGCTGTTCCATGGGAGAAAGATGAGGCTTTCTGTTGCTGTACAGATTTACAGCCTCGGAAACCCTGTACAGGGTAGCTATGGTTCGGAACCAACTCCGCTGCACACCAGCACCTCCAATAAATATTGTCACTATCATAACACCAGGAGTCCTGTTATGGCATTGAAGGATAAGCACTGGACATCTAAGCACAAGTCGGAAGTTCAAACCCACCAGATGCTCCTCTGAATTTGTAGGCAGGTTTGCTATGAATCAGAATTGATTCAACAGCACTTAACAACAACAACATCACAACACCATGGTTCGATCGAAATGCATTTTAAGAACGGTGTATTGCTATTCTTCCTGAAATGACAGATCTGGCCACAGATCTCTACGACTCCAGAAGTTATTGTGTGGCTCTGTGGGTTAATGCTCTGGACTACAAGGTCAGTTTGAACTGCAAGGTTAGTGGTTCAAGCTTACCACTCACTCCTCAGAAACCCTATACTGGCTTTCTGTGGGTTGGAACTGTCTTAAAGGCACTTAACAACAACAAACAATACTGTTATTTTTCCTGAAATCACAGGACCAGACACAGATCTCAAATCTGGGCTCTCCGATAGCAATAACAACAACAACAACAACAAAAAAAAAACAGTAAAAAACAAAACCAAAAAACCCTCTCAGAGTGGTTCCAGGAGGTAACTGTCACTCTTGCACGATGCCTCTCAACCAGCAGGCTCAGTGGCAGTTATTGGTTGAGGTGCCTTTGTACAAAGGACTTCTATCACTGTAGCAAGACAATGTAAGCTAAAAACAATTCCAGTTTATTCTAGCACCATGGTAATTTCATGAAAGACCTAATTTAAACATAAGATGTTTGAGTTTATATTTACTTATTTTACAGTCACCAAGCAGTTAGAAAACTTCACCACCCTATTTGTACTCCACACACTAGGTACTTCAGTTAACATGTTTTCCATGTTTCTATACTTCAAACAATCTATTAGTTGTCATTAAAAATTTGAGGATGGAATGCTGCTGTTTATGGTGTTTACTCTTGGCAGTGGGGGAATGTTTGCATTTTTGACTGTGGGCTCACCTCTAGCAGGACTTCACCTATGCATAGTTGGGCATATGTAGGAAGAGCACCTCCAGGAAGGATTTACATTGGTTTCCATGAGATCCCTCAGGAATATCATTGACCAAGAACCGTTCTGTGTGATTTTCTTGGTATGGGCTTTTGGTACAGTGTGGTGGTCCCTGAGCCACTTAAATAGGTAAATTCATATACCAGACTCTGGTCAACCGCAGGTCCATTTTTAAAATTTACCAGAGCCAAATTTGTGCATTTTCCTCATACTCAGAGTCCATATTGTCTTCCCTGTGCCTATGGGTGTTGTTTTGTTGTTGTTGTTGTTGTTGTTTTCTAATTCATATTTTACTGAGTTTAAACCCAACAATGTGCTGATAGAAGTTTAATGACCAGATCTCTAGAAAACTTAAAAATGCGTGTCTACAAAATACAGGTGTATTATAAGGATCTGTAGTACACAAATTTACAAATAATAAATCCTCTACATTTTAAAGTCTCATATAGAAAACTGATTTTCACTGAATGCTTTTGTGGAAATAAAGGAAGACCAATCAGATGAGAACAAAGCCTATTTATTCAGAACTTGTTCTAGCAAAGAAGCCAACCATTTCTTGTACTTGGCAGAGAATCAAAGTCTGAGAGAGGAACAAGAAAGCATTATAGAAGAAAAAAGGGAACATCCAGGTGTGCTCTGATGAAAGGGTTTTGACATGAGGAAGCTCGAAGTGGACTACTTAGAAGTGGAACATCCTAATGATAGGGCTGAAGAGCATATTGGTTGGTCCTGAGATGGAAGTAGATGGAAAATACAGACTGGATGTTGCTAAGTCCAGACTGGGCTTATTGCTAAACAGCTTCATAGGGGTGCTATGAGCTGGAATCCACTAATGGCATACAACAACAACTGGCTTTATAAAGATTGTGGGTCAGTATTCTATTGTTGTATACTACCTGACCATTGTCAATTTTCAAATTCAATCTCTCACTTTCATTAATTTTATCCAGTTCTTCTATTTGTAGCCTACCTACGGTTGCTATCGATGAACAAGCATAGTGCTGGCTGATATTTTTGTTAATGTTGACGAGTGAGTAAGACTAAAGCAAAACAAAGATATATGTATGCATCTCATTGCTTCCTTTGTCCATCAGTGATGGGGATGACTCCTGTGCTGAATCACATAGTAGTTTTCAAATACTAAAAGATTGTTGTTGCTGTTGTTAAGTGCCATCAGGTCGGTTCTGACCCATAGCGACATTCCTTAATATTTTGTGCTGCTTATAATGTTGTAGCCACAGACATGCCACATTTTCAAAGTTTAATCTGCATTAGTAACTTATTTTCCATTACTTTCTTAGGTCTAGAATGTAAGTAAAACAGTAAGTGAAGCCCCAATTTATAATTTTTGGTGATTTCCATAGATATAATACTCTTATCATGCAGTCCTGGTATGGTGCTGTGGGCTAATGCATCAGACTGCAAAGTCTTTTGAACTGCAAGGTTGGTGATTCAAGCTCACCAGCTGCTCCTTGGAAACCCTATACAGGGTCGCTATGGGTCAGAATTAACTTGACAGCACTTAACAAAAACAATACTCTTATCATAGTCAAGTTCAAGTAACCCATGTGTTGCTGTTGTTGTTGTTGTTAAGTGCCATCGAGTCGGTTCCCACTCACAGTGACCCTGTATAGGGATTCTGAGGAGTAACTGATGAGCTTGAACTTCCAACCTTGCAGAACAAACCCACTTTTCAGTCCCACGGCACCATACCCCAGGACTAATATATTTATACATACATATATAGAGAGAGATGTATAAATGGACAGTAATATTCACTATATAGTGTGAAAATAATGTGCAGTAGAACTAAGCATGATTTAGCATTTGTACCATACCACTGTGGTGTCCTGGTGTGGCGCTGAGGGTGGTTAATGCCCCGTATGCAAGGTTGGTTTGAACAGCAAGGTTGGTGGTTCAAGCTCACTAGCCTCTCCTTGGAAACCCTATACAGGGTCACTATGAGTTGCAACCAATTTGATGGCACTTAACAACAACAACTAAACAACCATACAGCTGTAGTATAAGCACAGGACTGCTAACCACAGGTTCAGCTGTTCAAACCCAACTGTTGCTCTGTGGGGAAAAGATGAGGCTCTCTGTTCCCCCTGAAGATTTACAGCCTTAGAAACCCTGTACTTGTCACTGTGAGCTGAAATAGACTTGATGGCTACGCTGATATAAATAACCTCAGGAGCATAGATTATCGTGAGATGCAAGAAGTAATTAGGGAGTAATGCATTTTGAGTAATTATTACGTTTTTTAAAATTACTTAATGGCAATTTTACATTATTTTTAATGATTCTACAAGCTTACAAAATTTGTGAAAAATTTCTAGCTACTGCTGGTATAAAAATCTAGATTCTATCAATAGACAAAATACTTAATACCACAGTATTCTAATTTTGGAGAATTTAAGTATGGGTTTTAGTTCCACCCTGAGCAACCCAAGGCGTCTTCTCTTCTCCTAGAGTGGGCAGTAACACTCACAGTGCTTCAGTTCCCAGGCCCAGCATCTCCCCTGGTCAGCTATGACATCTACTGAACTCCTGTTTTTAGTTTCATCTTAGATTTTCACATTTTGTATTTGCTTTGCTTTCTTTCCAAGTTACTATGCATTCAAAGACTCTCTGGTAAAGTAGTGGTCATAGATCGGGCTGCTAATCTCACCGTCAGCAGTTCAAAACTGTCAGCTGTTCCAAGGAAGAAAGATGAGGCTTTCTGCTCCCATAAAGATTTACAGCATCAGAAACCCTATCCAGGGTTGTTATAAGTCAGAATCGACTGCATGGCATATAACCTCCACCACCTTGCATTCAAATGAGCTTTTTAGAAATTTCATCCAGCATTGCCAGGTATTTTGTTGTGGTGAGGTGTTAATATATCTGGTCACTTGATTGATAGGAATGGAAGGCCAGAATGTAGCAGTAACAGACCCTGAACCTGACTCTGCGTAAGGAAGGTTTTCTGGACCATCAGGATGAAATATTTTAAAATATAATATAACCCAATTCCATTTGTTTCATTCATGCAAGTTTACTGTTCTTCAATGCTTCTTATGATACTTGGCCTTCAAGGGACATGCTTTGAGGACACTTTTAGATGCTCTGGCAATAAGAAGAAGTCTATAGAATCAGGGTTGCCATTTTAGATGCCTAATTGGCTGGTTGGGAAGACTGATGTAGATTTCAAAAGAAATTCAAAAGCACGTCTTCCAAACTAAAACATGCTAGAATCAACCCTAACTTAGAATATTTGTATGCATTCATGAAAACGTGCAACAAAACTAAGTAGTGCAAACCATCCATAACAGAAGGAGAAGACTAGCGATGTCATGTGAACCACTGAAATATCCCCATAGTTGGAAACACAAATCAGAATCAAAAGACTTCATGTGGAAGAAAATACTCATATTGTTGTTGTTGTTAAGTGTTGTTGAGTCGGTTCTGACTCATAGTGACCCTGCATAGGGTTTCCAAGGAGTGACTGGGGTTTCAGTCTCCAGCCTTGCAGTTCAAACCAAACTTGCTGTCACACAGGTACTGCAATACTCAGATATCTAAATACAATTTTAATTGATCGTTCTGAACAATCAAATGTTGCCCTAAGTTTGAAAGCTAAGGCAACTGAATTGCATAATGTCTATAGTTGAGTTATATAATGTATATATGTAGAGTTGGACAAGAAGAAACGTACTTACTAGTAAATAAAGTCACAGATTATGTGTCTATATGTGAATTAGCAGAGTGCTGACTGTGAAAGTGGTTTTCTTTTGCTTTGTTTTTTTGTTTCTGTCTCTCTAATACCTTTCTTTATTGAACCACTGTAATGGGAAGTTTCCCTGGTAGCACTTAGTTTGTTAATTTTTCAGATCCTGAAAGCCTTCCTAAAATTATTTCAAAAATTAGCCTGATCCTAAAAGGATCTCTTTGTGTGTGTGTGTGTGCAGAAGATTATAGTCCAAGCATATACAGTTCAGTGATAGAATGATAGATGCCCCTGTGGCTCTTCTTACTTTTAAGTTTCCTTTGTTTTATCTCAATTTAAGAAGCACACTGATGTTTTCCACCTTTATATGTGGGGATATTATTATATTCTGTACGTATACCAGAAGGCAGTGGTTGAAGCAGAACAAGGGAATACTGCATGGTTTAAAATCAAGAAAAGTGTGTATCAGGGTTGTATCCTCTTGTCATACTTAGGCATTCTGTATGCTGAGCAAATAATCTGAGAAGCTGGACTTCATGAAGACGAAAGCAGCATCATTACTGAGGGAAGCCTTATTAACAGGCTGGGATCTGCAGATGACATAAACTTGCTTGCTGAAAGTGAAGAGGAGTTGACACACTCTTTGATGAAGACTATATCCTTCAACATGGATTACACAACACAAAGGAAACAAAAATCCTTTTAACTGGACCAATAAGCAGCATCATGATAAATGGAGAAAATAATGAAGTTCTCATGGATTTCATTTTACCTGGATCCATAATCAATGTCCATGGAAGCAGAAGTCAAGAAATCAAATGATATATTGCATTGGGCAAATCTGCTGCAAAAGGTTTTAAAGTATCAAAAAACTTTTAAAGTATTCCAAAATAAAGATGTCACCTTGAGGACTAGGTGCACCAGACCGAAGCCATGATATTTTAATCACCTCATACACATGCAAAATCTGGACAATGAATAATGAAGACCAAAGAAGAAGTGATGTGTTTGAATTATGGTGTATGCGAAGAATCTTAAATAGATCCTGAACTGCCAGAGGAACAAACAAATCTGTCTTAAAAGCCAGAATGTTGTTTAAAAGAGAAAGACAGGACTTGGTTTCACGTATTTGGCACATATTATTAGGAGGAACCAGTCCCTAGAGAAGGCCTTCGTGCTTGGTAAAATAGAGGGTCACTAAAAAAGAAGAAATGGATTGGCACAGTGGTTGTTAACCATCAGCTCAGACGTATCAGTAGTTCTGATGATGGGCCAGGACCACTGTTCTACTGTACATAGGGACTCTGAGTCGGAACCCACTCCTTGGGACCTAGTAACAACACTGCATTTTGTGATCATATTTCCAGTAAATTTAAACTAAAAAACAATAAAATCAGTGATCCACTACACAATTTTAACTGGTCCAGAATTAACTTTGTCTTGGAGTTGGTGACAACTAACCCTTTACTTGTTACCAAAACAATCATTTGTCAGCTCTGTATTAAAACAAGCTATCTTAAATGAGCATATTCTCTGTATCATATTTTCCTTTTTACCTACTGACTCAAATACATATTCATGTAATATAAATTTCATTTTATGCAGAAATGACAAGTAGTTATGTCAGGCTAGATTGATTTGATTGATATACTTAACAAATGTGTTCTTTTAGAACATCCAATTATTCTTTCAGGCCATCTTGGGGAATGTATGCTTATTCAATAGCTAGATTCCTAGTTGTGGATTAATTTAATCATGTTTCACTATAAATTCATGAACTGTAGATAGTGGTGTCCAAGCAATTTTTTAAAAAAATTATTAATAGATATATTCTCTGTTGTGTGCATTTAAATTGTTGTCCCTGCTATGAAATATATTCATAAGAAAAATATGATTCAATGCATAATTTATTTAAGGTTTAGCAAAGATGCAGGAGATGTTTGTTTCCGAATGCAAACACTCTGAAAAATACTGCTAGATAAGTAAACACTGTGCTTTAAAAGGGAGTGTGTAAGGCAATAAATGTCATCTCCAACTCAGATAAACACTAAAATTGTGTTTATGTGATGATGGAGATGTTTTTGTGGCATCTGTGTGCCTCTAAAGCCCAGCCAGAATTATTGATGAATATGCCCTTTACAGACGCACTGCTTTACTTGTGTTTTTGCTTTCTTTGTAGTGATCTTTGACAGATAAAATTGTTTTCCCTTTAATCCCCCCCTTCATACCAATTTAATTTTTTAAAAATCATCATGTTGTTGTTGCTGTTAAATGCTGTCGAATTGCTTCTGACTCATAGTGATCCTGTCTAGGGTTTCTGAGGAGCAACTGGTGGATTTGAACTGCCGACCTTTTGGTTGGAAATCCTGTGTTTACCTTACATTGCCACACCAGGACCAACCCCCGCCCCAAATCATCATATGCTCTGATATTTCCAAAATAGTGAGTTGCAATATAAAAGGTATCTACTGGAGATGATAAGATTTTAAATTTTGACCCAACACTTGATATTGATTGGATATTTAACTTTATTATTGTGGTGTGTTGTTAAGTCAGCTCTGACTCACAGTGACATTATAGAGGGTTTCCAAGGAGTGACTGGTGAATTTGAACCACCGACTTTGTGGTTAAAAACGACCTTATGGTCCAGTGCTTTATCCCACAGCACCACACCAGTTCTTATATAT
>NW_006408523.1:19573889-19585474 GCF_000296735.1 Chrysochloris asiatica | reverse complement strand
ATACAATAATATTCTAAAAAAAATTATCACCTATGACCTGAAATTTTGAAAATGAAGTGAATCCCATTATAGACTCATATTTTGCATTGGCCAGCACAAATAATGACATTTTCCTTAAAGGAATTAATCAACTTTTGTGTTAGTATGTTAATATGTGTGTTTTTAATTAAAGTTGAAAATTTAATAAGAAATAATCAAATGAATACCCAAAGAAGCCAAACCCACTCCCCTGGAACACTTCTGATGCACAGTGACCCGATAGGACCGAGGAGACATTTCACATAGGGCTTTCCAGGCTGCAAGTCTTTACTGCCACCCCTACACCCTCAGAAACCCTTGGGTGTTCAAACCAACAGCTGAGAGCTTTCAATACTGCAGCACCAGGTCTCCTCAAGCAAATAAATAGACTCTTCATATTCAAGGGTCATAAAAGCTGAGACTTTCAAGAATCTCCAAGTTCCAACTAAATGTACACATGATACATGAGAAGAGGTCAACAAAGGAGAACTGAGATGAACGTGACCAACAATGACCAGAGTCAGTCTTCAGCCCAATGATGACTAGCCTTGTACTTTGGTGAATTTGAACTGAGTTCTGCAAAATAAAAATGTCGGTATTTCATGAAAAATTAGCAACAAATAGGAAATACTGAAAATCTTAGATCCATAAATGCCAATGATCTGCTATCTTAGCTAGTATTATTTTATCTAACTTTTAGGGATAATTACCAATTACCCATGTCACCGAAATAATAGACAAATATAAAAACCAAAGGAATAAACTTTTTTTTTTTTTCACTCCATGAAACTATCTAGAGGCCTAACCTCGGCCTTTTAAAGTATTCCACTAGTACACTTTCCCAGCACATTTAGATGAATAGAGTTCACAGTTTTTGATGATGATGACGGTAAATTACGATAAACTCATGCTGATCCTGCTTGTCCTTTGACCTCACAGTCACTCCGCCTGATCTCTGTCTCTTGGTGTTTTACGCAAGTGAGTAATTAAGTGATTGCAGCAGAGGGTCTCTCTCTGTTCACTTTACCATCTGCAAACACCCATATTTCCATGATTCTGGCTGTTCCCTGGACCACCTGTGACCTTCTTTTGTGTTTAGCAGAGTTGATTGTGCATCCAGAAACTATTCTGATGCCAAGGCAATTTTTTATTGTCAACATTCTTAGGTACCGGACATTTATAATGGTTAAATCCCACATTCTCAAAACTATTGTTTTCCCTTTGAGTATACTAAAGGAGAGTTATACATCATCCCCGTCATCCCTGGCAGATAGTGCACCAGGCAACTGTCTTCTTTAAAGGAACATATCCACCTCAGTGGTCTGAAGAAAACCAAGGATGAATTTGGGTCAGGTCAACAGATCCATTTAATTGATAATAGACAATTGCACAAATTATATTGATCGACATACAAAGTAAATTCAGTTAAAATAGAAAAGATAACTTGGCTGTCTCAGGAAAATGATTTAAGTATGCTCTTTCAGGTGTCTGAACATTTATACTTGCTGTTCTTTTTCTTTTGCATGCTCTATTCCCACTGCGAACAGCCGTTTATTTTCCTGATACATTGTTTTCCTCCTCAAGAAAAGGTGAAATGTTACCTATTGCTTGATGTCTTCCTCAGCTCTCCTAAGTTATCTTAAAAAACAAATAAGTAAGACAATTACTGCAGACTTAACTCTGACTCGTGGCCACTCCACGTGTGCCATAGGACAACTGTGCTCCACAGGGGTATTTTCAATGGCTTTGAACTCTGCGGTACCTCTCGGTGAACTTGAACTTCCAGACTTTTAATTAATACCCAAGTATGTTAACCATCCGCACTACCCAGCATCACTTGAATCTGTTCACTATACAAGGCTTATTACTGTTATTCAATATTAAGTTTGTCGTTCCCTTTCGTTTCTCAAGCCCAGTATTATGTCTAAACTCAGTTTCCCACCTTGGCTGTTTTCCTTATTGGGGGAGACAAAAACAGTCTCATTTTCTGCTTTGCTTCCCTCAATGAGACAATCTGGAATTACTTAATCAATATGGTGGTGGTGGATGTGGCATGTCTTCAAATCAGTATGACTCATAGCGACCCTGTATAGTGTTTCTGAAGCTGCAAATCTTTATGAAAGCAGAAAGCCTCGTCTTTCTTCTGTAGAGCAATTGGTAGATCCAAACTGCTTACCTCGCAGCGGCCCAGTTCGTAACCCACTATGCTACCAGGGCGCCTTATAAATAAATAGACGAGTGAATAAAAAGGTCCAACCTTATGCATTTTATTCATTCTTCTATTTCTATTATTCTGGTATCAGCTAATGGCATTGAAGCCAGAGAGGGGTTCAATTTTCTTTCTTTTTTATTTTTCTTTTTAACTTAGAAGCAGTGTGACCCTAGATAAATTACCCAACCCGTCTAAGCCTCAGTTTCTTCATACAAAAAGTAACAAGAACTCATACCAGCGACTCAGAATGAAGACTAAAGATAGACCAGCAGATAATTAATATTAGCTAATACTCCCTTGAAAAGAACAGCACCCAAAGTAGATGTGTCAACATAATTTTGATTTTTTAAAAAACTTATAAGTCAACATTCAAAAGAGAAATCTATAGCCAGAAATGTCACTGGAATTAATTAGATACAAGGGATAACATGATGGACATATTTCATAGACAATCTTCAACCTAAAGTCAATGGTTTGTGTTTTAGAGATTTGTTTCCAAGTCAATTACCTTCATATTCAGAAATGTATTCTTCCAGACAAACAGCATGATAGCCATTGACTTGGTACCAGAATAGCCTACAACCTGTATGTACCTGAGACTATACCAGAAGTAATAAATTTCTAGTTCAATTTTGAAGATTAGACATGCATTTTTCTATATATGGCAATGCATTCTGTATTAGAATTCAGGCTTCCAGAAACACAGGAGAGATATGGGCAGAGTAGATGTGCCACAGGCTAAAATAAGCAGGGAAGGAAGTTAGAGGAAGGAAGCTTGTTGGAATCGAGTAATTTCATTGAGCTTTTATACTCATTTGCAAAATGATCATCAAAACCAACCAGAAATCTCATAAATGAACTCTTGTGGAATGTTTGGGGAAGGACTTCATGAACGTTATAGACCAATGGAATTAAATTAAAATCCTGGGTTTGCGACTTATGATCCTAGAATTGTGAAAACTGTATGTAAACTTAGTTTAAATTTTCTTATATACAATCATGAGAACAGTAACATTTGACAAAGATTACGAGTAGGGTTATGTGCCAGAATTTATTTAGCTTTATTAGGAATCTCTTTCTGTATATTACTTATCTTTTTCCTTTGATCCCTGTCATTAACTTTTATCCATATACTTCTTTATATCCTTCACTCTTCTTGAAAGTGTTCCGTTAAAAAGATCTCCATTTCTCAAATTTTCCTTTCTATGGAAATCCTCAACCTTTCCACATCGTTTTAAGCTTCTTGTTGTCGTCCTTGTTAAGTGCCATTGAGTTGGTCTGAACCATAGTGACCTTGTATAGGATTTCCAAGAAGTTGTTTATGAGATAGAACCAGTAACCTTGAACTGCTGACCTTGTGGTTCAAACCAACTTTGTAGCCCAGCACATTAACCCAGAGCGCATTAACCCATAGCAACACACCAGGACATTTTAAAGTCTACTGATCTTTTTATCCTCTCCTCTTGTCTACCCTGCAACGCTGTTAGATAATTCATTCTTTTTAGTGTTTCCATTATCTGTTGGCTTGGTTGATTGTACCACTTTGTACAATCTCTCTTGGTCTTTGATTTTCACAACTTCTGATCCAACATCTTAACCTTTTTTTCTTCCATAGTCTCCATAAATTCATCTACCACTGTGATTATTTTCTACCTCTATGAATGCACACTTTGAGATTTTACTTAGCTTTTAGGATCTTCCTTGGAATGTTCCTTTCTCTTTCTCTTTTGACCCCTCACATTGTTGTTGATCTCCTGAGTACGTCCTTCCTTCTTTCCTCCTCAGCCTGAGGCTTTCAGTGCTTCTCTGAATACTCAGTGTTGGCTTTTTGGGTTTGTCTTCATTATTGTCTTTGGCTATTTTTGTCTTGTTTTTCTTTTCTCTTGAACAGAGCAGTCTCTTCTTATATAAAACTTCCTTTTCTTCAAACAGTTTCCTACACATCTTGCTCTTCATACAAACTTTCTTTTTTTTTGATGTTATTATTATCTTGTTGTTGTTAAGTGCCACTGAGGCAATTCTGACTCATAGTGACCCTGTACAGGGTTTCCAAGGAGCAGCTGGAGGGTTTGAACCACCAACCTAGTGGTTAGCAGCTCAGTGTCTATCTTACAGCGCCACACATTTGCAACATTTACAACATAGGAAATCCAGCTATTGAGTTACTTCCTCTCTTTGCCTTTCAGATTGCCGTGCAACATTTATCTTTATATGTATTTTCAGGACTCTCTTTTTCATTCTGTTCCTTGACATTGGCTTGGTCTTTTTTGGACTCCCTTTCCTAGACTCTATTTCTGAGAAGTTGGCATAGCTATATCAAACCATAAAGTCATAAAATTGTGGAGGTAAAATGTTCCAGACCTATAAGGGAGTCTTTAAATTTTAATGAAAAATTCCATTATCTTTTCCTCCTATTTTTTCATGAACTATTTGAAGCCTCCTTGTATTGCCTTAGCCACACCTTGTGTATTAGTAATCAGGAAAGCAACAGAAAAGCATATTCTAAAGTCAGTTCCTGAGCATGAACCTCCTTCATCAGAAACTTTAGATAGAGACGAATTCTGTACTGGAGGCTTGGTGTGGCATTGTGAGTTAATGTGCCAGACTGTAAAGCCATTTGAACAGCAAGGTCGGTGGTTCAAGCTCACCAGCTGCTCCTCGGAAACCCTATATAGGGTCGCCGTGGGTCGAAATTGATTCAATGGCACCTCACAGCAGCAACAATTCTGTACTGGTGTTCCCAATTTCTATTTGCATACTTTCAATCATTGTTTCTTTTAAAATATGGATTCCTATGACACAAATTATTTTAATTGTGATAAACTTATACATAAAAATCACCATTTTTAAATATACAGTTCACTTGCGTTTAGTACATCCTCCAAGTTTTACAAGCATCACCATTACCTAGTTCCAGAACTTTTCATCACCCCAAAGGGAAGCTCTTTATCCACTAAACAGTTGTTCCCCTCCCCTCACAACTGCCTCTGTGCTTTCTCTCCCTATGGATTTGCCTACTCTGAACATTTCATATAAATAGAATCATCCAATATGTGGCTTTTTTTTTGGTCTGGTTTCTTTCAACATATGTGGTTGTAAGACCTGTTCTTTTCATTATTTATGTTATAAAGAGTTTCCTTGTTATTAAACAATATATACATATAGTGCTTTTTTTTATTCCTAGGTTTTACACTTCTCTTTTTAAAGATGATATTATTGTTGTTGTTTAAGTGCCACGGCATCAGTTATGAATCATAGAGACTCTATGTAGGGTTTCCATGGAGCAGTTGATGAGTTTGAATTGCTGACCTTGTGTTTCAAACAACCTTGGCGTCCAGTGTCTACCCTACAGCACTGCCCCAGGATGCTAATATTGTGTCCTTATTTTCCACAACTACACCTTTTCTGATGTTGAGTTAAACTCATAAAGCACACAGATGGAGCATGTCTTAGATTAATCTGTGTAACAGTTGCATCCCTATTATGAGTCTGCATTGGAAGCTCCCAGCAGACACTTAGTTCTACCTTAAAAAGGTTCCTTCAACAATCCTGGTTCTTCTTTTTCTGGTATAGTCCCTAGAAGAAATCTATTAGAATAAATAAATAAATGTAGCTCCCAAAAAACTCCCCATGTGCCCCTGGTTTTAGTAATTCCAACTATGTCTAAAAGCAACGATCATTTCTTTCAATAGCTGTATCTTGTAATGATGTTGAGCACAGGGAGATTTGTCACTCTTTTGTTAGTCTTCCACATGGTAACAACTCCTCTCCTTCACATTGTCAGAATCTTCCCTCCACTATGGGCCTCTGCCCTCTTTTTGTCATCTCTGTCTGAAAGTTCTGCATCATTGTTGTGTAGAAGACTGGGGTTAAGAACCCTGGTTTTCTGCATTGAAATCGGATTCATTTTCCTCCTTACTGCTGCCAAAATAATGGGGTTTACTATGTCAAAATTAAAAACAGTGAACTTCAGACTATTTTACTGCCGAAGTCTATATTAACCAGAAACCACAAATGCTTGTTTCTCTAGGCAGGAGTCAGGAAGGATTTGTTCCAAAAGAGGATGATCAAATATTTGAGGATTAGTATGTGAAAGCTCACCCTGCTGTTTCCACTTCAGCCTCCATTCTAGGTTGGAATGGCGCAATCAATTAATCAAGCAACAAGTATGTATTCAGCAAATACACTACACTGAACATTATTCAAGCCCAAAGAGACACATTTTTCAAATGAAGTAAAGGGCAAAAATATATCTGTGTCCAACATAGTAAATTTTTTTCAGCAGATGAATATAGCCAATGTCAAAGTAAAAATCATTTGAAAGCCTATAATAAGAAATGGAAGTTTATTGAATATAAAATTTTCAACTCAGGGGACATTGTGACTGGAGTATCAGAAATGTTTCAAAAATTAGAAATGTTCAATCTGTGGTCAAAAAGGATTTTCATACAGCCTTGTCTTGAAGAACAACTAAAGTAACTACTGATCAACCCTTAACATAGATCCCAGCCTCACCTTTGGAGTGTGTTTCCCCAAACTGATGAAATTCTTCAGAAAAGTACCATGCCTGAAGCAAAATGGCCTTACAAGTTTATCTAGACTTTTGTTTGCCTCAAAGGTGACTTTTAGAAATCTTTTCAAGGATCCTCATTCAAAAGGATACCTAAGAAAAGTGACTCTTGGGGTAAATCTGAGGGTTACTCCAACCTCCATGAAAGCCAGAACTCTGGATTCCAGAGGATGGAAATAATTTTGTCAACACCCTCTGTTTATTCATCTGCATTTCACTGACTTCCTTTCCAAATGCATGTTCTACTGCCAAAGCCATTTTTTCGAAGTTGTTCTTATTTTTAAATGTTCTTATTTAAAAAGCAAATCCTTCTGCCATTTTGTTCTTTTGAAGGTGACTCATTTGTAGTCAAGGAACTCTGGTAGTGCACTGATTATGAATCGGGTTGTGAACCGCAAGGTCAGCAGTTCGAAACTACCAGATGTTCCACGGGAGAAATATGAGGCTTTCTGCTCCCATGAAGATTTACAGCCTTGGAAACCCTGTACAGAGTTGCTATGAGTTGGAACTAACTCCACGGCACATAATCACCATCTGTAGTTGATTTTAAAATGTCTGTGTAACAGCAGGTTATTTTTTAAACAACTTGGCAGTTATTAATGTATTCTTTCTAGAAAATTTTGTTAATTTGGTATTCACATTTGGCCCAAATATCTAAACCCATTTTTAAGTGGGCTTAAAGACAATATGCCTGGGTCATGTTGGCATAAAGGCTTTGTTGTTGTTATTAAGTGCCATCGAGTTGGGTCTGACTCATAGTGACCTTGCATAGGATTTCTAAGGAGCAGCTGATGTTCAAACTGACCTTGTGGTCCAGTGCATGATCCCATAGCGCCACATCAGGCATAAAGGCAGTAGATAAGAATGACATATCCTCAGTCAGGAAAAATCAATCCCTGAAGAAGAACATCCTACTTTGTAACTTGAAGGGTCAACACAAACAAGGGACATGCTCAGCAGGATGGGTCACCACAATAGGCATAGGTATGGTCGCTAACTTATCAACATTCTTGGAGATGGTACTGAAGCTGGCAATGTTTAGTCCTGTTATGATAAAGTCTCCACTAGTCAGAGTCGATTCTGCAGAAATAATAGTGGTGTGATTCTGCACTCCACAAATGGGCCTACTGCCAAGAGCCACTCAGTGTTACTTGCTCTGTGGACGGGGAAACCCATCCCTTTATCTGGTGCTCTAGCTTTCGGTTCTGCTGCCACTGCTCCTCTACTACAGCTCTGCTGCTTCTCCACTGGCACAGCTTTCTGTCCCTGGCTTGAAGAGTTTAGTGCCCAGGGATCACGGGGTCCAGAGGGTGTGTGCCATGCCTGGTTCTTCTTTGATCATAGAGAGAGCTCCCGTTCTTGCTTCTGACATGTCTCATTTTATGCATGTTCGAGTTCCAATCACACACAACTGAATCATATAATCCATTAGCATCTTCCCACCTTCTTTTACCCAGATCCATTAGGAAAAAGTCATATACAGAGACTATGAGTAGAAGAAGGAGCTCTGGTAGCATAGTGGTTATGAATCAGGCTGCGAACCTTAAGGTCAGCAGTTCGAAACTACCAGCTGTCCCATGGGAGAAAGATGAGGCTTTCTGCTTCCATAAAGATTTACAGCCTCGGAAACCTTGTACAGGGACGTTATGAGTCAGAACCAACTCCACAGCACATCACTGTCACAACCACCATGAGTAGAAGAGACATTAATTCATTGTACCACTATCATACCGGTAGTAAGTGCAAGAGTTGGATTTAAACCCAGACAATTTGATTCCATCTTTCCTCTAAAAAAAAAAACCCTTGTGAATTACAGATTTTTTTTTTTTAAAAAGGTCTCTATTTTGTCTAGCCTCCCTAAAGGAAAGAATTACATGTAATCTTCCACCCCCTCAGGCATGCTGCTCTAAAGACTTCAGATCTTTGCTGGGAGGGAATGAGAGGGTAGGAAAAGCAAGTCACTGATCTCTTCAGCTTTCAACATGAAGCTCTTCCTGCTGCGTATTTCCTCAAGCTATGCAAGACAGGCTTTATTCTTCTTATGGGCTCCTGTGGCCCTAGTCTTATTAAAGAGGATGGATTTTACTATGGTGCATACTCATAGATGAAATACCAAAAAAAAAAAAAAAAAGTCATATCAAACTCTTAGTTACAGATATGAGCAAGTTCACGTAGAATGGGTGCTATTCACTGAAATGTATTATTCTCTTAATCCAGAGCAGAACACATCCCAGCCATCTGTCGCAGTAGGCGGTAAGATGTATTGCAATTTCAGATCACCTTTATACAACTCCAGGTACATCACAATCCATAACTAGAGGATTATCCAAAGTCTTAGGCACAGGATGGAGGAAACATGATGGCAGAAGGGAATAAGTGGGAGGTGGCAATAAAGGGCATGTAAGAGTGTAATTAAAAAATAACAGAGCCAGAAAGCCAAGGCCAGCCCATAATGCTGTTGCATAGTCTGTTGCTCCTAGAATGAGCGTCTCTCTGTACATATTTAGAAATGCTTATGTACAACAAACATCGGCGCCCCTGTTTATCCATCTCAGTTCTTCAGCAGCTTTAGATTTACAGTCTCTGTCAGGCTGAACTCATTGATGTATTACTGTGTGTTATTTGACATCATGTAGTACAAACAACCAGTTGGTTGATGGGATGTTTTATTGTTCCAACTGGTTGTTTTGACATTGTTGTGGGTATCACTAGGTGCCATTTGGAACACATTATTTAAACCCAAATTTCTACAGGAAACCTTAAAATCTAAAATGGAAACTTGAAAACCACCATTTTGATCTAAACTGGTTTACCACATAATAAAACATACCTGCAATAAAATCCTGGCTATGACGCAACTAATATCTAAATTTAAATCTCTGCAACTTTACCCTGAGATATTTAGAAAGTAGTAAGAAATGGTAGTCAAATGGAATATGGTTTTATATGAGAAACTTTGTTTTCCATCTCCCACTTTTTATATTTAAGTAAGCACATCCTACTAAGTGTTTAAAAATGGAATTTATAATGTTTTAAAATAAGATTTTTTTTGTTTTTTTTCTTCAAATTGTGTCATCGACAAACCAGAGAAACAGGCTATAGCTTTTGTGACACTTAGACCATTTTGAGTGATGTAGGGAATCCTTGACATGCTTTGATTTTGCCAACATGATACTGGACATTGTCTGCCTTTAGCTTATTCATCAATTAGAATTGAAGGAGATGAAGAACCCCATTCTAAAACTTCGCAAGACACTTGCAATTTTAATTTTATCGGGTAGCAACTAACTCCATATGTTTTATTACTGTGTGAAGTTGAAATATTACCTTTTTAAACAACGAAGAATTTAAGCAATTTTCCACGCTGCAGTTTTGCAATTAGCAATTTCTACTAAAATAAATAATAAGCCAATTGTACTTGACTGTGGGACGAAATGTCTCATAGCTTGATTTAGCTTGAACCTAGTGTTAAAATCAGCAATAGTTGCTGTTTGCCTATTGTTGTTGTTACTAGGTAGTATCCAGTTGCTTCTGATTCACAGTGAACCTATGTACAACAGTCACTGAACTAACTTCTGTTCCTCTGCCTTCCTCACAATTATTTTTGTGTTTTAGGCCATTGTTGCAACCCCGGTATCAATCCACCTTAATGCAGTCCTCTTTTGGGCTAACTTTCTACTTTACCAAGCTTGATGTCCTTCTCCAAGGACTGGTCCATCTTGATAACATGCCCAAAGTACATGAAATGAAGTCTTGCCGCCCTTGCTTCTAACGAGGATTCTGGCTGTACTTCTAAGATGGATTTGTCCATTCTTCTGGTAGTCCATGTGTATTCAATAATAAAATGTATTATTCTCCAACTCAAAAGCATCAAATCTTCTTTGGACTTCCCTATTCATTGTCCAACTTTTCATGCACATAAGGTGATTGAAAAATATCATAGCTTGGGTCAGATGCACCTCAGTCCAAAAGGTAACATCTTTGTTTTTAACACTTTAAGGATGTCTTTTGCTGCATATGCAATACGCTGTTTATCCAGGCCCTGCTATACATAGAATATCCATTAAATACGTTATATCAATTATTTCTCCTTTGTAAAATGATCCACCCAGGTTAATATTGTTATCTCCATTTTACAAATAATGAAACAGTTTCAGAGCACTTAAGATAACATGACTAGTCAGAATTGGGACCATATTGCTTTCTCAATAAAATTCACTACATTTCTAGACATTTACAGACAGCATGATCGTAAATTCCATTTCACCTAAAGTAGTAGCTGGGCTGAGCCAGTCTGGTTCCTGTATAGGACTTGAATCATCTTGAATAATAATAATACTATTTTTACAACTTCAAGCATCTGACAAATTGTGCCTGTCCAAACAAATTCTTTAGGAAAGTGATCTTCTAAAATGATTAAGAAAGAGGAATGTGGAGAAATCTACCCCAGGTTACACAATTCTCTAACAGCAGTTGGTGAAAAGGGAATTTTCTCTCACTGTCCTCCCAATGGAAGAAATGAGGAGGTCCAAGAGCTGAACAAAAAAGTTTCAAAGATCAGCTCAAGAAGATAAAGACAAATACTACAACAAAATGTGCAAAGATCTGGAATCAGAAAACCAAAAAGGAAGAACACACTCAGCATTTCTCAAGCTGGGGGAACTGAAGAAAAAATTCAAGCCTCGATTTTCGTTATTGAAAGATTCTATGGGCAAATTATTGATTGATGCAGAAAGCAACAAGAGAAGATGGAAGAATACACAGAGTCACTGTACCAAAAGGAAA
>NW_006408523.1:19525455-19572430 GCF_000296735.1 Chrysochloris asiatica | reverse complement strand
AGGATTGTTCTGCTGTGCATAAGGTCGCTATAGGTTGGTACCGACTCGATGACACCTAACAACAACAACAAAATCCACCTTTTAAGGAGCTCTTGTAGCATAGTGTTTACAAATCGCCTGCTAACCTCAAGGTTGGCAGTTCGAAAGTACCAGCTGTTCCGTGGGAAAAGATGAGGTTTTCTGCTCCCGTAAAGATTTACAGCCTCAGAAACCCTGTGCAGGGTCGTTATGAGTCGGAACTGAGTCCATGGTACTTAACAACAACAACAACAATATCCTCCCTTTAGTCCTGGTGTAGCACGGTGGGTTAATGCACTGGACCGCAAGATCGGTTTGAACCACAAGGTCAGTAGTGGTTCCAGCTTACCAGTTGTTTTTTGGAAACCCTAAGCAAGGTCATTATAAGTTGCAACAAACTCTTTGGCAATTAACAGCAACAAAAAATATCCTCCCTTGCTATCCCTCGTGCCAAACTGGGACTTCCTACATTGTAAATGATGCTTAAGTGTTTGTTGATAGCCTGAATGCACAACAGAATAAATATGTGAATAAACAGAAGAGTAAACAATATTACACACATGTTTTCTATTCTTAAAATGCCATTCTCTGAGACATGGACTCACATGCCCTTTTGAAATTTGAATCCTTATGGCAAAAAACTGGAATACGAAGTTAGTTTATTATACAGATGCTTGGTCTGTCACCCCAAGAAATATTAGAAAGTATCTCCATGTATTATAAATTAAACATGATATCTTCCTTTTTCTTTGGACAGAAAATGACTAGAAGCTGAAAGCATATAAGCACACACAGTGGGGCTTGATAATCCTTTGTTGGGTGAAATTGAATATTTCACAGCAATGGCAATAGGTACTTGTAATCAAACTTCTAAACATCATGTGACAGCTGATCTGATTAGTTTTATGTCATCATTAATTAAGATTTCTTAAAGTAAAATCCATCATTGAGAAATTATAGTACTTTTCACACACGGAATTTAACAGAACCACAGACATTGCTTTTCACCGTGTTAATCATATCTGATCCCAATTTTAAAGAGCCCTGCTGGTGCTGTAGGATTAGCACTGGACTACTCTGGTGGCGTAGTGGTTACAAATCGGGCTGCGAACCTTAAGGTCAGCGGCTCGAAACTACCAGCTGCTCCGCGGGAGAAAGATGAGGCTTTGTACTCCCGTAAAGATTTACACCCTCGGAAACCCTGTACAGGGTCGCTATGGGTTGGAACCGACTCGACGGCACTTAACAACAACAACACTAAACCTCTAGGTTGTCAGTTCACACCCACCTGCCACTCCATAAGACAAAGATGAAGCTTTCTGTTCACATTAAGAGTTATAGCCTTGGAAACTCTATACAGGGTTGCTATGAATCCGAATCGACTGGTTTGGTCTTCTAGTTTTAGGTCATTCTCTGCTTTCTGCTTTGATATTGATTGCACAGTTGAATAATGGACTATGTCCCTTTTAGAGATGTGTTTCCAACCCTCCAGATTTTCCAAGCCAACCATGAACAGGTTTAAATAAGTGAAATCCTAGATGCTGGAGAAAAGCTTTTATCACAGGGGTTTAGTGATCTCCCTGCAATGACCTTACATCTTCTAGCTACCGAGCTGATTCTGTAAATAAACACTTTTATTTATTTGTGATTACTGAAGAAAATGGAAGTTTACAATAGTTTAGTCCCTGATGGGTAAACTGTGTAAACGCCAGGTGGGGAGGAAACAGGTGATGCAAATATCTTGTACATTTCAAATGTCGGCAGTTCCCAAGAGAAGATGCTTAAATAAACAACAGCTATAGTTTTGGCAGATGTTAACAATGCATACCACTTTAATTGCAGTTTTCGTGTATCTGTGCCGTTAATAACAGTTCAGAGAAGATCTGAAGTGCTTTGATTTTAATCAATGGTCATTGGGTAAAAAAAAAAGCTAGCCGGGCTAACTGATATATGTTTGTCTTTGGATCATGTCCCTTACACAGACGGTTTGTTTGGAAGTGTTGTGATGCTTCATTGTTGTGGTGGCTGATGACTCATTGCAGGAAAATCCCAATGTACATAAAACATGAAAGTAAGATTGTTGTATGTTCTTTGCTACATCTAATTTCCAAGCAGAATTTCTACAGATGTGACAATTTTACCAAGATGTTGTCAAAATAAGAGTAAACCACTGACAAATCAAATCTGGCTCCTGTTCAGCCTGTTGGTACCCTTCTTGGTTTGTTTCCAGTGTCAAGAGACTGTATCACTGTCATCCCTGAAAATGTGATCATTTCCGATGGCATAATGTCAATTTTTCCTGATGGCTCAGTTTGCAGTCACAAGACAACACTCTGTAGGTTTTCTTCCCCTCCACCTCCCTCCACCCACATGTTACTGGAAGAGCAATGTTTGTAACTGATCTTTAGTTCTTTGGAAACAAAATGATATCATCCACCAGGGAGACTTTTAGAGGTCATGCAGAAAGATGATCCATTGTGAAGAAACTCGGTGTCCTAAAGACTGCCTTGAGTGTAGCTGTGAATCTGTGTTAGCCTGGTAACCTTGCATAGTTAAAAAGGCAACTCCCATAGCAATTCAGAGTCATTGCATCCTTGCCAAACATGGCAGGAATAGCCCTGAGAAAATGAGATCAACACTCAGAGGTATCATGTATTATTTTCTGTGTCTAAAAAGACCATCCAGTACCCATTACCATCAATGGCAACTAGACGAGCAATAACATTAAAACAATGGGCTCTCATTAAAGGTAGCTGACATCACAGAATATTCTGAACCTGTCAGGGTAGCCCAAAACAAAAGCCCTTTTTTTATGATGTGCCAGTCCCTCTATGGGGTAATCAGACACAGAGATAGAAGATGAGAGATGACATCTGTTGTACACAGTCCTTTAAATCCTAGTTTTAAAAGAGTAATGGGACTGAGTTTTAATTTTCTTTTTTAAAAGTTGATAGCATGTATGGTAAAAAGTCTTAGCTATGTTTCCTCAGAATGGTATAGTGTGATTTCTAATCGGCCTTGCAGAAATACCCAGGGGGCAGAGGTGTGACTGCCAGCAATACAATGAAAATTCTCTTGTTTTCCTCTTCCTGAAGCATTATTCAGCTATGAGAAAGAGAAAATAGCCCAAAGTTTTCCATTTCCATTTGGTCTCAGGTAATTCTCATTCTGTTTCACTGACTTCTACAGGGAAATAAAATATGTTATAGCATCCAACAAATTTCAGAAAATACCAAAATACCTCATACTCAGAAACACCTATTCAAGAGAAGAAAGTCAAAATACTGTTTCTACCATATATAAAAGACAAAAGAAGTGGTGGTGATGGGGTGTCGTTTAAGAAGATACGTAACATTTTTATTTCCTCAATTAATAATTACTTCCTATATGTGCAGTTGAGGAGCCTTAATAGCATCGTGGGAGGTTACATGTTGGGCTGCAAACTGTAAGGTCAGCAGTTTGAATCCACTAGGTGCTCCGAGGGAGAAAGATGACGCTTTCTGCTCGCCTAAAGATTTACAGCCTCTGAAACCCTATGTTGTTGTTGTTAAGTGCTGTGGAGTTGAAGCTGACTCAGCGACCCTGTATAGGGTTTCCAGTGATTGGCTGATGAGTTTCAACTGTTGGTTTTGCTATTCGAACCAACCTTGCTGTCCAACGCCTATATTCTACAGCACCACACCAGGACTCCATAGAAACCCTACAGAGGGCCGGTATGAGTCGGAATGGACTTAACGGCACACAGCCAGCCAGCCATACATGCAATCTTTGAAATACTATTAAAAAAACCAAAGAGAAAATGATTATCTTCCAGGCAATTCAGACTCATGATGGCCCACGTTTTGTGAGTAGAACTGTGCTCTTTCTTAGAATTTTCTGTGACTGTGAGCTTTCAGAAGTAGAATGCCAGAAATTTATTCAAACCACCAAGCTTTCTGTTTGCACTGCCCAGTAAACACTCTAAATCTTACTTTTTTTTTTGAGCATGGGAGAGATGTGATAGATTAAAAATGGCCACAGATTCTTTTCAGTTCTTCCCATCCAGAGGATGGCTCTGCTTTCCATTCTTTATTTAAGCTGGGCTAGTATCTTGCTTTACCCGGGAAAATGGGAGGGACTTCTGAGTCAAGGCCTTAAGAAGCCTGTAGCTGTATTTCTTTCCTTGGAATTCTGCCACCAGGAGGTAGCCAAATGAGAGGCCAATGGAGAAGAACCACACCGTTTTGATCAGCAGGTTGCTATCTGAAGGATATGTGTGCAGAGCCTACTTAGACCTCCCATTCCCAGTTAAGCCACCAGATGACTGCAGCTTCCCACATGGTATCAGACGAGACCAACTGACCAACAGAGGAACTGACCGATGGAGCCCAGCCATAATCACTGACTCTCGGAGCCTTAAATAAGGAGTTGTGCTAAGCCTCTAAGTTTTCCAGCAATAGGTTATGCAGCAAAAGATGACTGACACTGGAAATGTAGGGTGGTCAGTCTTCCTTCCAAAGTTAATCATGCCCATTAGCTCAATGTCTGCTGTGACATGGTCAGTTTGCAAAGGAAAAAGCACCATTGTCCTCTGACATAAATGAATCCTATGCTTTTACACACCTGGGAAGTTACTACTACTACCAGTGTTGGATTTAAACTGTATCCTGAGATAGCCCTCCTGGGAGAGCTCAGCTTTTCTTGTGTGGTTCACCTTCATGCCAAGTGATGGATTCTGATGATCCTTCTTACTGTTACAGGCTATAGACAAGCCAGCTTAACTGAAATGTCGCATGAACTTGATGATGTAATAAACAATTAGAATGTAGCCATAACACAGCAAGTTGCCTAACATAGTGACAAGAGGGGCCCTCAGGGACCTGTATAGATTCCCATATCCTGCACTTGACTACAACAGAATAAAGATGAGCCAAGGGTATACGCATCTCTTACCCAGTTGATTTCATACTTTGCCTGGGCTCTGAGACCTCGACGTTCAGACAAACGTTTCATGGGAAACTCATATTCATGCAACTTTTATGAATCCTTTGCTCTGATTGTTGGTAGTCCAAGAGGAGACAAAAGTACAAGTGACCTTAGCAGAACACCAAGTTGCACTAATCTTTGTGGCCTAGCCTTGTGCAGACATTAAGTGCTTTTGGAGCAAAGGACTGCATCTAGTGTTAGTTTTGTTTGTTGTTGTTGTTAGGTGCCATCAAGTCCATACCGATTCCTAGCGACCTTATGCACAGAAGAACGAAACGCTGCCCAATCCTGGGCCAACCTCACTACTGTTGGACGCTTGAGTCCATGGATGCTGCCACTTGGCCAGTCCATCTCATTGGGGGTCTTCCTCTTTTGCTCTGACCCTCCACCTTACCAAACATGATATCTTTCTCCAGCGACTGGTCCCTCCTGACAATATGTCCAAAGTATGAGAGATGAAGTTTGGCCATCCTGGCCTCCAAGGAGCACTCTGGCTGCACTTCTTCCAAAACGGATCTATTGGTTTTTTTGGCAGCCCATGGCACTTTCAATATTCTCCTCCAACACCATAACTCAAAAGCATGAATTCTTCTATGGTCTTCCCTATTCACTGTCCAGCTTTCGCATGCATATGAGGTTATTCAAAATACCATGGCTTGATTCAGGCACACCTTAATCCTCAAGCTGACATCTTTGATCATCAACACTTTAAAAAGGTCTTGTGCAGCAGATTGGCCCAATGCAATACGTTAATGCAGTAGTTTTGTTTCTATGACATTAAATTGAAGGTGAAGTCATAGATTCAAGCAGATTTCCCTTAACCAAAGTTTCAACTTGGGAGATAAGACAGAAGGAAGTGTTTGGAAGGGAAGCATGAGGAAAGGTGTCCAAATCCCACAAAGCGATGATGTTAAAAATGCACACACTGTGGCTTTGCCATTTTTTGACTCCTCTTCATTTCCACAAATATTTCACTGAGCAACTGCACAGGACAACCACTCTGCTGTGTACTAGAGAGACTGAAAAGGGTTCAATGTGACACCTTTATGCAGAAAGTTATAATCCAACAATGAAGAAAGCTTGTACAAATGAAGAGCTGTAACTCAGTGCTGATAAAAGTATGTGCTAAAAATCCTCACCACTGGACCAATAAACAACATTCTTATCAATGGAGAAAAGATTGAAGTTGTCAAGGACTCCATTCTTCTTGGATCAACTGTCAACACTCGCGGAAGTAGCAGTCAAGAGATCAGACGACGTATTGCATTGGGCAAATCTGCTGCACAGGAACTTTTTAAAGTATTGAAGAGCAGAGATGTCAGCTTGAGAACTAAGGTGCGCCTGACCCAAGCCATTGTGTTTTCAATAGCCTCGTATGGATGCGAAAGCTGGACAGTGAATAAGGAAGGTCATAGAAGAATTGATGCCTTTGAGTTGTGGTGTTGGAGGAGAATACTGAAAGTTCCGTGGACTGCCAAAAGAACCAATAGATCTGTTTTGGAAGAAGTGCAGCCAGAGTGCTCCTTGGAGGCCAGGATGGCTAAGCTTCATCTCTCCTACTTTGGACATATCGTCCGGAGGAAACAATCATTGGAGAAGGATGTCATGCTGGGTAAGGTGGAGGGTCAGAGAAAAAGAGGAAGACCTCTAACAAGATGGATTGGCCAAGTAGCATCATTGATGGACTCAAGTGTGGCAGCGGTGGTGAGGTTGGCCCAGGATCGGACATTGTTTCGTTCTGCTGTGCATGGGGTCGCTATGAGTCGGTTCCGACTCGATGGCACCTGACAACAACAACAACAACAACAACAACAAAAGGCATGGAAGTTTGTGTTTCCATTTTAAAGAGATGGGAGACGAGAATAGGAGAGTCATCTAAAACTGTATTTTTCCCATTATCGCGTGTCCATTCAAAGTAGTTTGCATTCCATACACATTTGCTCCCATTTTCTTCAAATGACCTGAATACATATGAGTTTGTCTCTCTGTGTATTTCCAATTCTCCAGCGCTAGGTAAAAGCACAATGTTTGTGAATCCTAAAAATACCAAAGGTTGCTGCTTCCTTGCACACACCCACTCTGAAATGTTATTGCTGTTGTCTGTTGGATTTGTCCTAACTCAGGCTGATCTGGTGAAAGAAGGAATGAAATGCTGTTGATCTTATTATCCTCATGTTAGTACATTCATAGAGTTTTCACTGACTGATTGTTGGAAGTAAATCACCAGGGCTTTCTTTCTAGTCACTCATAGGTTAGGAGCACCACTGAAGCCTGTCAGTATCAGTGACACATAAACCTCCATTGTTAAATGAATGATGGCTGCACATGATGTACACTGAGCAGGAGTTGAAGCTGGGTCTCCTGCACAGAAAGTGCGCATTTCACCAAGGAACCAGCAAACCCCCAGTCACCAATGCCGCCATGTGTTGTTGTGTGCCGTCAAGTCAGTTCTGACTCATAGCAACACTGGATAGGGTTTCTGAGAGTGACTAATGGGTTTGAACTGCCAACCTTGCAAGTGCCAGTCCAGTGCTTATCCTACAGTGCCACACCAGGACCCCTGTAGAAGACCTTCCAGGCATTCCTTCTGCACAGTGCCTATTGTAGTGTAGAAATCCCACCACCCCACCCCATGCCATCGAGCCCAGCTCTCCTCATGGCTGTCCTATAAGACTGAGTAACACTGCTCCAGAGAGTTTGCAAGATGGTAAGTCTTTACAGGAGCAGACTTAGGAAGGTTTCTACCTAATTAACAACATGTGGTAAGACAAATACTTAAACAAAGGCTTAGAGAAATTACTTTATTAAATTAATTTATTTTAACAAAAAATAATGACAGTATGAGATGTATTATAAATTCTCTTACTCTCATCACCAATCAGGACTCTTTGGAAGTTTCTAGAGCGTAGAGATAAATCTTCTCATTAGTCCACTAAGTCCCGCTAATACCACACTTATTGTAGTCTTTCAATAACTCTTGGCAAATTGACTGAATAGATCTTCTGTAAATATAATCTAATAAGTAATCTCCTGAGGATTGACTTAGTAAAATTAAATGTTCTTTTTAAAACCTCTTTCTAAAAATGGTTAACAAAATACAAGTTGAAACACTAGAACTGTTATTTATTTTTAGGTAAAATTTGAAAACGATCATACCTAACTCAGATCTTTTGAAAGAACTAAAGACAGGAGGGCTTTATGTCTGCTGAAAATTACCCATTATAGAGGATATGGAAAATAGTACCCCTTTTGGTGTGTAACAGAGGTGATATAGGTGTTGAGGAGATAGTCTTGTTTTACTGTATGTCATCAAGTCAATTCTGACTCATAGCAACCCTATAGGACAGAATAGAACTTTCCCCATAGTATTTCCTGGTAGTGTTGTAGGTTATGTGCTGAGGTCCTAACCAAAGACCAGCAGTTCAAATCCACCAGTGAGTCTGTGGGAGAAAGATGAAGCTTTCTGTTACAATAAAAATTTACAACTCAGAAACTGTACACAGAGGGTTGCTATGAGTCAGAACTGACTTGGCACACCACCACCACCAATCTTTAAAGGAGCTGAGTCCCAGTTTTTTTCTACCTAGGAGCAGCTGGTAGGTTCAAACTGACGACGTGTAGATTAGCAATTGAGCACCTAACCATTGCACCATTAGGGGTCTCTGAAATAATTATAACTTAGCAAACGCATGGCTGTTGAATAGATTCTGACTCAGTGATTATGTAGGACAGAGTAGGGCTGCCCCATAACATTTCCAAAGCCGCATCTTAACCCGAGACAGACCACCACATCTTTACCTGAGACAGACCACCATATCTTAACCCGAGACAGACCACCACATTGTAATCCAAGACAGACCGCCACATCTTAACCCGAGACAAACCACCACATCTTCACCCGAGACAGACTGCCACATCGTTCTCTGGAAGAGCAGCAGGTGGGTTTGAACCACTAGCTTTTAGGTTAGTAGCTGAGAGTGTACCCACTACACCACTAGGGCTTCTAATACATTTAAATTTTAATTTAATAGTAAAAATAAGTATGAAAGATTAAAAGGAAATTCTATGTCCATTTTGTGAATATAGAACTTGCTATCAAAATTATTTTTAAAAATAATTTTTGCTATCCAAAAGCCATTTCTCTTAACATTTTACCTGGTTTTTCATTAACTGGATGCATTCTGTTCATATAAGAAAGTTTCAGAAAATATTGTCTTATTTGTAGCAAAACGCTTTCTGAAGAAGCATATGATTAGTTACAAATTGGCTGAAATCAAAGACTTAGAGGACAGTCACATTTAATCCTATTAAAATCACCACATACTTGCATGTCCTTTTAAATCAAAACTTCAAATTAGAAACCTTTTTAAGTTTTCTTATACTAGCTGTAGCATACAGAAGTGAGCTCACCATACTCTGTCCTAATAAATAGGGATTGTAGAAATTCCCATAGAAGTCTCTTACTCCCATTTATGTTGTTGTTGTGAAGTTCCATTGAGTCAGTTCCAACTCATAGTGACCCTGTATAGGATTTTCTAGGAACAGCTGGTGAGCTTAAACCGCCAACCTTGAGATTCAAACTGCCTTTGTAGGTCAGTGCATTGACCCACAGCGCCACACCAGTACTCTCATTAGTGTTTTGTTGTTGTTGTTTAGTGCTGTTGAGTCAGTTCCAACCCATAGCGACCCTATGTAGGGTTTTCAAGGAGTGACTGGTGAACTTGAACTATGACCTTTAAGTTCAAACCAACTTTGCAGTACATAAGTATTTGGAATGACCTTGTTATTCCAGTAGAAGGCTTGAAAATTTTTTCTGACTTAACATTGGTGTTAGATTTGGTCTGCCCTTGTTCCTGAAAATTGTGTCCTAGTGGCACAATGGGTTAAGTGTTTGGCTGATAACGGAAATGTCAGTTGTTCTAGTTCTTCAGCTGCTCCATGGGAGAAAGATGAGAAAGCCTGGTTCTCTATGAGTTACAGCCTTGGAAACCCTATGGAGCAGTTCTACTTTGTCCTAGACAGTCACTGAGAGTCAGAATGGACTCATTGGCCAGCAACATTTGTTTTTTTTTCAATCATAAATAATGGAGCTCTGGTAGCACAGTGATTAAGTGCTTGGCAGCTAACTGTAAGGGTAGACAGTCTGAACCCACTAGTCACTTCACAGGTGAAAGGTGTGGTTATCTGTTTCTGTAAACATCCTAGCCTTGGACACCTTATGTTGTTCTTGTTAAGTACCATTGAGTTGACTCCAACTCATAGCAACCCTGTGTAGGGATATTCTGTGGGACAGTTGTAGTCTGACTTGTATGGCTAGCTATGAGTTGGCAAAGAGGTTTGCCTTTGATTTCAGCCTTTGAAATTATTCCAAGTGGCACAAATGGTTACTAACCAAAAGTGTGGGGGTTTGAACTCACCCAGAGGAGCCTGGAAAGAAAGTCCTAGCAGTTGTCTTCTGAAAGTTCACAGCTTTGAAAATTCTATGGAGTATAGGTCTATTCTACATACACGGGGTCACCATAAGTCTGAATTCATTTGGTAATGATAGTCACTGGCTCTGGATGGACCCAGGTATACTCTTGAAGAGTATGCCTTTGTATTTGCCAATGTTTGTACTCTTGAGTTGTCTTAACACAAAGTGCCTTAGCTATCTTGCGCTGCTGTAACAGAAACACCACAAATTCGTTATCTCGCAATCTAAGAGGGCTGGCTCTGAGGAAAGGTCCTTGTCTCTTTTCAGGACCTGTAGGCCCAGCTTTCCTTGGAGATCTCCATGTGTCTTGCCATCAACCTTCCCCTGGATCTAGGAGCTTCACAGTATAGAGATCCCAGGATTAAAGGACACACTCCACTCCCACATCTGCTTTCTTGGTGGTGTAGGTCCTTCTGATCTCTGCTAGCTTCTCTGTCTTTTCATCTCTTGAAAGATGAAAGGTGGGGCAGGCCAAACCCCTGGGAAATTCCTTACATCAGATCAGGGTTGTGATGGGATTCAGGGTGTTGCAGCCCTTCCTTAATCCTCTTACTCTTTTATCACAATAGATTGCATCGTGGGTGATCATCACATGACTGTCAAACCACTGAGAGCATGAGTCAGTGAAGTTAACATAAATTTTGGGGAGCATAATTTACTTCATGACATTAGGTTTTCAGAAGATCCTTAGAATCATGAAAACACTGGCAACAACTGAAGAGATCATGAAGATATGGCACATACTATTGTCATCTGCTCAACTACTGCCTACTTCTCCCTAGTTTTATAACATCCAAGTGACCTGGTCGTGGTTACTATTAACTTATTTAATACTGATTGGATTGTTTCTATCCACAAAGCTCAACTTCCTAGTGATTGGTTCACAAATGCAAGTGACTCAGTTCAGACTAAGGAGAAATGAAGAGCGATTTCTTGGGGACTTCAGGAGAAGACCGGGGAGGAGTAGAGCTGTAGGATAAGTACTGGACTGAATCATCACAAAGTCTGTGATTCAAACCCAGTAGCCACTCCTCAGAAATCCTAAACAGGGAAGTTATCTGTCAGAAGTGACTGGATGGTACTTAACAACAGCAATAGGAGAAGGTTCCCATTTGTCCTACAGTGAGAGCTACTAAAAGTAAGGCTGTCATTCCCACATGGATGTGGACCGTAAGCCATAGAATTCTTGATTGCTAGACAGCAATTTAGGATGAAGTGTATCCTAGGAATATCTGGACAGGGTGGTAAAATGCTATCTTGTCATTGGAGACATTCCAACCTTGTCATTCACCAACCATGAAGCGTTCCTCAACCTTCTTAGTGACTCTCCTTTTTTTTTTTTTTCTTAAGTGTTACTGTAACTAATCTTAATTTCAACTTGTAATCTAAGAACTTCTAGCTGATTCAGTTAACAAGTTAATAATTTTAAGCAATCAATAATCAACCTAACATGCATATGTAGTACCTTATTTGATGATCAGTTAACCTGGTGATATAGGTTATTCTTTCCCAATTCTACAAGCAAGGAAAGTGAGGCCTAGAAAAGTTTATTCCTCTTGTTCATTCATCTGCACATGTCTAAATTAAGCTTTCAGAAATGTCACAAGACCAGTGATCATCACAGAGGGACTAGTTTCTGATGTGTATGCCTTTGATTAGCACATTATGTACGACCATTAGTGGTGCCGCAGTTACAATGCTCAGATGCTAACTGAAGGTCAGTGGTTCAAACCCACCAGCCACCCTGAGGTAGGACGACATGGCAGTCTTCTCCTGCAAAGACTGACCATCTCGGGAGCCCTGTGGAGTAGTCCTACTCTGTCCTGAAAGGGTCCCCGTGAGTTAGAATCAACTCAGTGGCAACATGTTTGGTGGTGGCTTTAGTGTGCCAGGCAGAAATGGGAGGGAATCCCATAAATCAGTTCTGCTTGAGAAATGAAAAGCCATAGACAAAACACAATCTGAGAACCAAAACCTTGTTGGGGAGTAGCACTTGGTCACAGGAGAAATGCTGAAAAGCAGACAGAGTGTGGGAGCAGTAATCAAGAGAGGAGCAAGTGAAGTTACTGTCTCGTCTATGCTTCTGGAGACTGCCAGCCACCTTTCTAAGGTAATGCTTGTTACGGTTTGCGTCTTCCCCAGTTTCCATCTCTCTTGTAGCAGGATGTTCTTCTCAGCTCTGCTAGGCGACCCTTCCAGGCTAGTTCCTGCTGCTGCTAGAAGTCTAGGATTAAATGAGTAATGAGGTGCCCAGTGATATGCTCCTGTGTGGTGTCTGGGAACCTACGGTCACTCATGCTTCACACCTCATTAATTAGGTACTAATTGCAAAAGCTACTGAGAAGTAGCTCTCTGCTTGCTTTGTGCCCTAACAAGCTGATCTGCATATGAAACCCCATCAAAATCAATGTCTCAGAGAAGCAGACCTAATGTCTGAAATGCTAAGGTTACAGATTTTCTCCTCAAAGGCAAGATGGGCAGAAGCTGAAGTTTTCAGAATGAGCTGGTTTCCTCACCAGAGATCCAACAGGCTTTCAAGAAAAGAAAATACTGCATGGACATGCCATCTTTACAATGAGGACTTGTAGTTTCATTGTCACCTATTTATCAAGAATCCTGAATGAATCATGTAATAATAATAAAAAAAAAGTGCTACTCAGAAGTTAATTGGGTCTCTCCTAAAACAACTTCTTTTAAAACAACATGCTGTTATTACAGTAACTAATTATTCTTCACTGAGGATGGATTTCATGAAGATGTTAATAACAGCTGTTTCTACTGGGTTTTATTCACAACAAATCAATCCATTTCCTTAAAAATTGAGGTACTCTGCTTTTACATGACTCATATATGGCTGAACATATTAACAGAAATTTTCTACAAGAATTCATCTTTGAATAAACAGTTGATTGCTGAAATAACAAGAGAATAGAAAAAAACTAAACTACTGAATGTAAACTTAGAAGGCTCCCTTTACTGAACTCAAATACCCACCCCATCCCTGATGGAAAACCACAGTCTACACTCAGCAAACAAATTACAAATAAAATTTGGGAAAAGGATTTGTTTAGAGTATGGTGATTATAAATAATCTCTTATTAAATCTCATACCTTATTTTTGAATACCATGAATAGAGTTTCATAGATCATCCTTAAAATTTTGCATTTGGAGCAAAAGGAAGAGCTCTCACAGTACTGATAAAAATCAGTAGAAAACACATCTATTGACCATAAATGGATGTGAATCTGTGTTGTCGTGCCTTCTTCCCGAAGGAAAGTATTGTTTAAGATGCATGATGGTCGCAATTCAGAACAGCATGACATGCAGGTAGTGTGCTTTTTTTTTTTTTTTTTTTCTAAGCAGTTATGACCCCAAGACCCTATGGGATTTGAGCAATAGGCTTGGAGAAGAGAGGAGAAGCTAGTATCAAAAATGTCCCAGACCAGAACTCCCCAAGGAGTTTCACCAGCTCCACTGACTATATCCCAAAGATCTTCATCTCTTAGACTTCTCTGATGGAGACAAGTCCGAGCAGCATGCTTGGCAGCAGAACCTCTTGCGTTAGATCAGTGACAACCTCAGGGTTGGGAAGCTCAATCTAGTCAGAGAACATTGGCAAAATCAGACAGGGTGTTTCGGTTCCAGCCTGGAGTGCAAGACACTAGCCTGGCTTACAAATCAAGCGACAAAGGCCCAGTCCAGCCATACTGATTAGACAAATGAAGTCTGGCAGCAAAATGGTAAACCTTTTCCAATGGTAAACACTTCACTCTGGATTGGCATGATTTATGCCACCCACCTTCTAATCACTGAGCTGCTTGTTAGAATGGGCTTATTGGCTCAGGGCAGAGATGGTAAATGGAAAGTCTTCAGTGGCTGCTGCTCAGCTGTACTAAGAGAAAGACTAGGATTGATAGTCCCTACATATATGGATTTTTCATTTGGGATTATTTAGTTTCTTACGGAGGTTGTGACAGTTCCCAGAGATGTTTATAAATAGAAGGGATACTCACTAGTCAGAAATCAGGGAGAGAAAATCAATAGTTTCTCAGGGTGTTCCACAGCCAAATGTGTTTTCAAGTTTTCTACATGTGGCATTTCCCAACTTTTTACACTGGGATGTGCAACCTTCATGAGATAATGTCTCTAAAAGCATGCAGTTCAGAGTAGACACCTGTGTTCTTTCTTTTGAGTCTACTAATGGGATCATGCAAAGAAGCTCTGGTAGCATAGTGTTTACAAATCGGGCTGCGAACCGCAAGGTCAGCTGTTCGAAACTACCAGCTGTTCTGCGGGAGAAAGATGAGGCTTTCGGCTCCCATAAAGATTTACAGCCTCAGAAACCCTGTACAGGGTCGCTATGAGTCGGAACCGACTCCACGGCATATAACAACAACAACAAGGGGATAATGCACTGGACAGGAAGGTCGGTGTGAACCTCAGGGTCAGTGGCTCAAATTTACCAGCTGTTCTTTGGAAACCCTATACAGGGTCCCTATGAGTTGGAACCGACTCCACAACACTTAACAACAATAAAATGATATATGTGGAGTCCTGGAGTGGTGCTATAGGATAAGCCCCTGACTGCTAACCAAAAGGCTGGCAGTTCAAACCCGCCAGCTGCTCTACAAAAACTCTATTACAGGATCGCTGTGAGTAAGAATAAAGTCCTGGAGTGGTGCTGTGGGTTAATGTGCCAGACGTCAAAGCTGTTTTCACTGCAAGGTCGGCGGTTCAAGCTCACCAGCGGCTCCTCAGAAATCCTATACAGGGTCGCAGTGGGTCAAAACCAACTCGAAGGTACTTTACAACAACAACAACAACAAGAGTCAGAACTGCCTCACCGGCACTTAGCAACCACCACAACAGTGACTCATGAATTCTTTGTTAAGGTTGTTTCCTAGTGTATGTTTGTTTGTTTTCCTCTCAACATATAGAACCCTACTGAAAATGCTACAGCGAGCCACAGAAAGATTATGGGATTCATGTAATAAAATGTAAAAGTCGAGGTGCTTGACTGGGATCATTCACTAGCTAAATTACTTTTGGCACAGAAGCCTCACAATATTTTTTATCTAAAAAAAATGACAGATTTTTGTAGGTCATGAATCTTGATATCTTTTTCTCTCTCTCTCTCATGGTCAAAACTTATGTTACATCCACACATGTCAGTGTGCAATGTCCATAAAGATACTTGATCTGCAATTGGTGTAAACTAAGTCCCAAATGGTAAGAGGGTTAGAGCTTACTAGTATAAATAATCAAATGCCTCTTGAGGTGGTTAACTCACTCAAAGAGAACAGCATGATCTAATGATTTTATATTAACAAAAAGAGATTTATTTTGTTTTAGTTTGGTTTTGTGGTAGAAACAGCTTCACATAGTCATAAGTAATTAGAATGTTTCTAATGATGTATTTATTTGAAAGTTTTATGAAAATGGTACTGTCTTTAAAGATTTTAAGTGTCTTTCTTACAAATAGTTACTTTATTTCAGTTATTTCAAATCAACATTTCTTAATCAGGGATATAAAAGATCAACTTCATTGAAGCCATTGACTTTCCCACTTAGAACTGTGTGTGTTTTTTTCTGAAGAGGCAGTTCTATAGTTTTCAACAGATTCTCAAATGGGTACATGAGCTCAAAGATGCTGTGAACCCTGGCTTTAAAGGGACTTATCTGCTCATCCTTACAGATGTATCTCTTAGACAGGAGAAAGGTATTTCTTTAAACTCTCTGATTCCTTCTGTATGTCTCCACTTGTACGAATGGTGCTTTGGCTCTGGAATGTCCTCACTTCTAGGATAATTTTGCTGTGAATTGTTTAAACTTGGTCTTTTACTTAAGTGCTAAGGTTATTGGCATAATCATAATTCACCCCAGGAAGTTGAGCTTTCCCAAGTGATTCCTGTTGAGACATCAACCTTACCTCTTTTGCTTTCTCTAAAACCCAAAACCAAATCAAACCCTGGTCATACAGACAAGTTACATAGCAGCAATGACTCAGAAATTTGTGTTTCCAAGAGTAATTTGCTTGTTCCATTAACATTTATGATAAAATCTTTCCGTGAGCAAACAAAAAGAAAAGGTAATGCCCATTTATTCCCTATTACATAAAACCTAAACTATAGAGAAAACTTCACACGTAATTGTAATCCACTATTCAGAGTGGGTTTGTGTGTGTGTGTGTGTGTGTGCCAATAAGTCAGTTTCAACTCCTAGCAACCCTATGAACAACAGAACAAAACATTGTGTCATCCTTACAATTATTGTTAAGCTTGAGCCCACTGCTGCTGCCACTGTGCCAATCCACAATCGTTGGGGTTCTTCCTCTTGTTTGCTGACCTCCCCACTTTACCAAAGTGTAATTGGTCCTTCCTGATAATATGTCCTAAGTGTGAGAGATGAAGTCTTGCCATACTGGCTTCTAAGAAGCACTCTGACTGTACTTCTTCCATCTCAAATTTGTTTGTTCTTCTAGCAGCCCATGCACTTTTAATAGTCTTCCCCAACACCACAACTCAAATGCATCAATTTTTCTATGCTCTTACTTGTTCATTGTCCAACTTTCACAGATATGTGAGGCAATTGAAAATACCATGACTTGGATCAGGCACACCTTAGTCCTCAAACTGATATCTTTGCTCTTGGACACTTTAAAGAGGTCTTGTGCAGCAGAATTGCCTAATACAATCCATCATTTGATTTTTCGACTGCTGCTTCCATGAGTGTTGATTGTGGCTCTAAGCAAAATGAAGTCTTTGCCACCTTTTATCTTGTGTCCCTTTATAATGGTGTTACTTATTGGTCCAATGGTGAGGATTTTTGTTTTCTTTACACTGAGGGACAACAACCCATAATGAAGGTTGTGGTCTTTGCTCCTCATCAGTAAATATTTTAAGTCCTCTTTGGTTTCAGCAACCAAGGTTGTATCATCTGCATATCACAGATTGTTAAATAGTCTTCCTCCAATCCTAGTACCATTTTACTTTTTATATACATCTAGTTCATCAGCTTCTTGGCTCAGCACACAGATTAAATAAGTGTGATGAAAGAATACAGCTATGGCATACACCTTTGCTGATTTTAAACCATTCAGTATCTCCTTGGTCTGTTCAAAAGACTACCTCTTGGTCTATGTACAGATTCTTCATTAGCACAATCAAGTGTTCTGGAATACTCATTTTTTGCAGTGTTATCCATCACTTGTCATGATCCACCCAGTTGAAAGCCTTTGCATACTTAGTACATCACAAGTAAACATCTATCTGGTAATCTTTCTCTGCTTTCAGCCACGATCCATTTGACAGTAACAGTGATAGTGACTTTTAACTTTTGAAATATTTTCTTTTACATAAAATAGAAGCATGTTTTTTCTGCACAATGTGTTTTTCATACAGTGAAACCACTGAGTGCGAGAACATAATGGGAAGGCCTTGTTTTTCTAGATGTTGCAAGTTTCCCTCCTTTTACATCCTGAAGTCATAGTACTTTTCTATCTTGTTCTGTTAGTGGGAAATACCCGAACAGGTTTCCTTCCACCTTGTACACATCCTAGCTTAGGCAGATTTTGCTGTCTGTAGTTACACCCATTAAAACGAAAAATGTATCAAAGATCAGTGATTAAATTTAAAAAGAATATGAACTATCCGAGTGGTACTGTAAAGTGGTGTTTATCTTTAGTATGGAAGTAGGATTACTTTTGAAATAACCACCATCCTTCATTTAAGAAGATGTTTGATGCTTATTTCTTGACTGTGTATACTTTATGATCCATATCGTTCTTAAAGGAAAATCATATCAGATTGGTATATGAAACAGTTTGCCCTTTTAATCTATTTTCTTGCGTTTTTGCCATATTCTAGTGATAATGGAGCCCTGGTATGTCACTGTAGAATCAGCACTGTATTTCAAACCACAAGGTCGGTAGTTCAAACTCACCAGCTGCTCCTCAGAAATACAAGGTGGCATGAGTCAGAACTGACTCAACAACACTGAACAACAACAACAACAACATGGCACTGGACTGATTACCACAAGATAGAGAGTTCAAACCTACCAGCCACTCTGCAGGAGAAAAATGAGTTTTGCTTCCATAAAGATTTACAGAGTTGCAATGAGCCAGCATCGACTCGGTGGCAGTAGGGATGTCGTGGATGGGAGGCAGTGATGAGTCAGTGGAAGAATCTTTGACTCCCAGCTGAGAAATCTGTGTTCCATTCCTGGCCAACTCTCCTCATGTGTGGCTAACACAGTTAGCTGTCTGTGGAGGTTCTTATGCTGCTATGATGCTGAACAGCTTTCAGCAAAGCTTCTGGAGTAAGACAGACTAAGAAACAAGATTTGGCAATCTGCTTCTCAACACCAGTCAATAAAAGTGCTTTGGGTCATAGCAGTACCACCACAGGGATGGTGCATGACGAAGTAGTCTTCAGTTCTGTTGTTCACACACAGCTAACAACAGAGTTGAGAAGAGCACAGACTTCTAAGTCAGGGAAGATTGTACTTACTTGACTGTGCCACGTCCTGGGTTTACGATCCACTGCAAGTTGTTCAACTTCTTAGAGCCTAAGTGTCTTCATTGACAAAATGAAGGATAAAAACATTATCTTTAGTTAGTACAGGATTTTTGTACAGACTCAAGGAGAAAGATTCATGTGAATTGTGTAGAATATACTACATGTCCAATAATAAGCATTTCCTATGAACAATTGTTGTGCTGGTGGTTAAGTGCTATCAAGTTGGTTCTGACGCATAGCAACCTTGCATAGGGATTCTAGTGACCTTATAGTTAGCATTGCAAAACTTACTCCACAGCTCCCCAGGATGCCTTATTCAATACATTAGTGGTTCTCAGAGCACTGGGCCAGCAGCATCACCTGGGAGCTGAATCAGAAAACTGAGGTCAAGCTCTCCAGGTGGTTCTGTTGTGAAGGGGCCTCAAAAGAGTTCACGCAAAAATTATATTACCTTATAATTCCACTTTCCCACAAACTCTTTGAAGCCCCCTAGGAGTCCTGGTGTGACACTGTAGGATAAAACACTGCACTGCAAGGCCAGTTTGAATCATAAGGACAGTGGTTCAAACTCACCATCCGCTCTTCAGTTATAATATACAAGTCACTGAGTCAAAACTGACTTGACAGAACTTACCAACAGCAGCAAGTCAATGCAAAAACATTAGAGGACTGTTGTTGTTATTGTTAAATACTGTTGAGTCAGTTCTGAATCATAGTACCCTGCACTATAGGGTTTCCAAGGAGCAGCTGGTGGGTTGGAATTGCTGACCTTGTGGTTTGCAGTCCACTGTTGATCCTACAGCACCACACCAATAATAGACTGTCTTCAATTTTTTAAAGACAACTATTGTTATACATTAACATTCAGAGATCATCTGAAGAACAGATTTGATACATTAAACACCAAAGACCGAAGACCAGAAGAGTTGTGGATGACATCAAGAACATCATACATAAAGAAAGCAAAAAGTCATTAAGAAGACAAGAAAGAAGGAAAGGTCAAAATGGATGTCACAAGAGACACTGAAACTTGCACTCCAGCGTAAACATGGTAAAGCAAATAGAAGAAATGAGGAGGTCCAAGAGCTGAACAGAAAGTTTCAAAGGTCAGCTTGAGAAGATAAAGCAAAATATTACAACAAAATGTGCAAAGATCTGGAATCAGAAAAACAAAAAGGAAGAACATGCTCAGCATTTCTCAAGCTGGAGGAACTGAAGAAAAAATTCAAGCCTCGGCTTTCATTATGAAAGATTCTCTGGGCAAATTATTGATTGATGCAGAAAGCATCAAGAGAAGATGGAAGGAATAAACAGAGTCACTGTACCAAAAGGAAATGGTTAATGTTCAACCATTTCAAGAGGTAGCATATGATCAAGAGCCAATGATACTGAGGGAGGAAGTCCAAGGTGCATTGAAGGAATTGGCAAAGAACAAGGTACCAGGAATTGATGGAATAAAAATTGAAATCTTTCAAGAAAGAGAGGTGGCACAGGAGGCACTCACTCATCTCTGCCAAGAAATCTGGAAGACAACTATCTGGCTGACTGATTGGAAGAGATCCATATTTGTGCCCATTCCAAAGAGAGGTGACTCAATGGAATGTGGAAATCATCAGACAATCTCTTTGGTATCCCATGTGAGTAAAGTTTTACTAAAGGTAATACAGAAACGGCTACAATCAAACATTAACAGAGAACTTCCAGAGGTTCAAGCCAGATTCAGAAGAGGCCGTGGAACAAGGAATATCATTGCTGATGTCAGATGGATCTTGGCTGAAAGCAGAGAGTATCAGAAGGATGTTTACCTGTGCTTTATTGACTTACAAAGGCTTTTGATTGTGTGGCTCATGACAAGCTATGGACAACATTGCGAAATATTAGTATTCCTGAACACTTAATTGCACTCATAAGGAATCTGTACCATGTTTTTCTTCCTACAACCCAGCTTCTCAGATTATTTGCTCAGCATACAGGTTGAATAAGTGTGGTGAAAGAATATAACCCTGTTGCACACCTGTCTTAATTTTAAAACATTCTGTTCGAATAACTGCCTCTTGGTCCATGTACAGATTCCTCATGAGCACAATTTAGTGTTCCGGAATACTCATACTTCACAATGTTGTCTATAGCTTGTCATGAGCCACACAATCAATAGGATGATTTAAAGAAAAAAAAAAAAAAGAGGCAGTGTACAAATCAGGTTTGCTGATTGTGAATGGAGGTGGTGGTGTGCCACCGAGTTGGTTCCAACTCATAGTGACCCTGTATAGGGCTTCCAAGACTGTAAATCTTTAGGGGAGCAGAAACCTTCTTTTTTCTCCCTTAGAACTACTGGTGGATTTGAACTACTGACCTTTCGGTTTGCAGCCCAGCTTGTAATCCACTATGCTACCAGGACTCATTTGATTGTGAATAAGAAGATGAAAATTATTTTTAAATGAAAGCCGGGTATGTTTTCAAATAAATGAAGTCTTCCTACGAGTCTGTGGCATTCCCACAATCTTGGTTGTGTTGGGCCAATGTCGTTTTTCTTCCTGGCTGATGTTGATTCAAGGAACCTTGGTGGCACAGTGGGTTCAAACCTACAGATGACCCAGGGTGTTCCATGAAGATCTCCAATCCTGGAATCCCTAAAATATACTTGTGCTGTTTTCTAAAGCGTCTCCATGAGTGGAATCACCTGGATCGTGTTGGATACTTGTGGTGAATCTTGACTTGTATGTTTTGTTTTGTTCTTCCCTTCACTCTGTCTATCACTATTGATGGAGAAACGCATACATTTAGGATTCCATTTACATATTCCTGAAGTTCAAGTCATTTTTGTGTTAAATTATTCAATTTTTAAGAACTTGGGTACGATTAAGTGTAATTTAATATAGATATGGCCAGCTTTTGTATCCCTGGGTAGCTGAAACTCAATTTTTTTTTTTAATTAGTGTTTGAAAAGGAAGGCCTCCTCTAGCCATCATAATCGTATTTTCACTGTATTTTTATTCCTTTCCAGATCTGACTGTCTTAAAATTTAATTACTGTTAGCAAGACCTTTATGGGAAGAATAGAAATATCCTCATAATAGTGTTAGCATATTTAAATGTAATTTTCAGGTGGCCCTCCTAGGATTCCAACACTTCTCAATAGAGGCAATTTGGCTGCCTTTTTCCTGCCCTGAAAGTTCACATGCATGCATGTGAAATGCATTCTTTCCATGACTCTACTAATGCTATTAGAACTCTGTTGTCCTGGTATATTAAAGTGTCCATTTGCTTATGATAAGATTTTAAAATCTTACATGCATTTTAATGCTGTTCTTATGAATAGTATTAAACGTGCTAATCCTAACCTTTCTGTGTTTAAAGGCAGAGTTGTGTTGATTTGCTTTTGTTAACTATTTTAGTTATTTACCATTCAAAATGGACACATCTTGAAAGATTGGTATATAAGAACGCCAAGGGAGAAAGTATATACTTTGCATAAAGACCCAGGAAAGATGACTTCAGAATTCACACAAGTGCTTACAAACATGACTGGGCTGTGGCAGTGGAAGCCATGGAGATATCAGGTTAAGATGCCTTCCAAAAGGAGAGCAGCTTCTGCAGACAACAGTGCTGACAAGAAGGCTCAGGGTCCCAAAGGTAGTGGCAAAGCAACAGAGATCAGACACCTTCTATGTGCCTCCTGGTGTGGCGCTGTAGGATAAGCACTCAATCGCAAGGTTGGTTTGAACCGTAAGGTCAGCCGTTCAAACTCACCAGCCAGTCCTCAGAAACCCTGTACAAGGCAGTATGAGTTAGAACTGACTTGACGACACTTAACAACATTCTTTGTGAAAAACAGAATTTAAAAACTTAAAGTCTGGAATGAGATTCAATGAAGTGGCTATACAATAAAATGAAGGATGTATCAGGCCAGGGGACCACTTGGGTGGATAATGAGAGCCCATGTTGTTGTTGATGTTAGGTGCTGTTGAGTCAGTTCCAACTCATAGGATGCTGTATAGCGTTTCTGAGACTGTAAGTTTTTGGTGGTGGTTCTGTGCCGTGGAGTCGGTTCCAACTCATTGTGACCCTGTACAGGGTTTCCAAGGCTGTAAATCTTTACGGAAGCAGAGAGCCTCATCTTTCTCTTGTGGAGCAGCTGGTGGGTCCTTCAGAGCTGCCAGCACTCCATGCAAGAGTCCATGTCGATGTTATTGTTAAGTACCATTGAGTTGTTTTCTGACTCGTAGCAACCCTGCATAGTTTTTCAAGGATCTGATTTGCTAGTGGCAATCCAGTGCTTATCCTGCAGCGCCATACCAGGACTCCTGAGGGCCCACCACCATAGAACCCTTCTAAAAAGCAGCATTTGCCTTGCCTGTAAGTATATTGGATAAGCCTGTGTTTACAGATCCTTCAGTTAAGACAATATTTGGATATCCTATTATTAAGTTTGAAAGGAGAAAACAAAGTCATATGAAAGATTATATTAAAAACATGTAAATGTGACTAAACTTTAAAAGTTATGTGTAAAAAGTAGCTGGAAATGCTGAGGAAATGTGAGGAAGAGGCTGTGAGACTTGAGTCAACTGTCTGGAACCATTTAGGAAGCTGTGAGGAAGAGTCACGTGCTGGTGAGAGCAGCTGATTCTCCTCCACTCAAGGACACTCAGACACTTCTGATAGGAGAAGGATGAGCACCTGCAGCCTTTTATCTGCCCCCCCAAGAGGCCATTTGTCAGCCCCAGGCTCCTAATTACTTGGAATTAACATATCCACATTTCTATGTTCTGTCTTAATTGGGACTTTATTCCCTAAATCAGAAACAGCCCAAGAATCCAAACAAGCTGTCTTTCACATTTTAATTATCTCCAATAGTATTTCCTCTTTTTTTTTTTTTTCTGGTAGCCAATACAGAGCATTCTGGTAAATCATAATAAATGACAGCTCATACTTCGCAGTCGGTGTGAGAGTAATTTCCACTTTTACTAAATGACACCAGAGTGGACTTTAGCTGAGAGACTTGGTGTGCACAGGACTTCAGATGGTTTTGGTTATTCAATTTTCTGTCACCTCATGAAAGTGAAGGTCAGAGAAAGATATGGCAATCTGCTCACCAGGACTAGACCACATTTTCATCACATTATTTTTAGTATGTGACAGTAAATAATCCCAAAGAGTCCAAGTTCATTGCTGTATTTGGCTTCATATCAGAGTAGGAGACAGACAACCAAATGGGTTTCATTGTAGAATCACATAATTCATTTCAATTACCGTTACGTTTTGTAGTTCTAGTGGTTCAAACCCACCAGGTCCTACTCAGAAACCCTACACAGGGTTGCTATGAATCAGAAAGCAACTCAACAGCACTTAACAGCAACAATTTAAATGTACAGAAGTTTGTGAGATCATTCCAAGCCAAGATGGTTTTTTTTAAACTTGCAGAGATGGCCTTTCTATACCTTTTTGCAGAGGCTTGGTGCTGTAGGATCTGCACTAGGCTGTGAGCCACAAGGTCAGCAGTTCAAATCTACCATCTGCTCCTCAGAAACCCAAAACAGGGTCATTATGACTCGGAGTCAACTCAACTTAAAAATAACATTTCATTATGCACTGATTTTCCTTCAGAGAACCAGGAGGCCAAGAGGCTAGTATTTCCACCATGTTGTTGTTGTTGTTAAGTACTGTGGAGCAGGTTTCCACTCATAGTGACCCTGCACAGGGTTTCTGAGGCTGTAAATCTTTATGGGAGCAGAAAGCCTCATCTTTCTTCCGCTGAACAGCTGGTAGTTTCGAACTGCCGACCTTGAGGTTAGCAGCCCGATTTGTAACCACTAAGCTACCAGAGCTCCTTAGTCTGTCCACCATAAACTGGCTAAATAGTATTGACCAGACTTGACCAAATAGTGTTGCTGTGATTAAGTGTCGTCCAATTCGTTTTGACTCATGGATACCCTGTATAGGATTTCCAAGGAACAGCTGGTGAGTTTGTACCACCGACCTTGCAGTTCAAAATGACCTCCTGGTCGAGTGCTTAGCATATGGCGCCACACCAGGACTCCTTACCAAATAATGGTCCATTAAAACAGAAACACCCTTAAGTATCAACTCCAGCTCCCTTAATTTTATGTGAAGTAGTCAAGTCCTGATGTGGTGTTGCGGGTTAATGTGCTGGACTGCAAAGTCAGTTTGAACCACAGGCTCTATGGTTCAAGCTCACCAGGTGCTCCTCGGAAACCCTATACAGGGTTGCTATGGGTTGAAACCAACTCGATGGCACTTAAAACAACAACAACAGCCTAGTCTTAGGGATTTCTTGACTGACATTCTACTTATACCAGGATTTGGAGAAGAATTCCCTTCTTAGCTCTCAGGAAATTTCCATTTCCACCATGGCAAGTGGATTTGGGTCACGAGAAATCTATGATTTCCCTAGCATAACAAATAGAAGTCTGAAACTTCTGTTTCAACACTTGCATACAATCCACCATGCATTCAGTTTGTACCTGTACCAGATGAGGTTTCTCCTTTTTTAAAAAGATGTCACCAGAATAAATTTCACAAATAAATAAATGCAAATGAAGCACCTCTATGGCTCAGTCCTGGTGTGGCGCTGTAGGTTAAGGTGCCAGACTGCTAAAGCCATTTGAACTGCGAGGTCATTGGTTGAAGCTCACCAGCCGCTCCTCAGAAACCCTATACAGGGTCATTATGGGTAGGAACTGACTCAACTCTACGTCACTTAACAACAACATGGCTCAGGGCATATTAAAAAAAAAAAAAAAAGGAATGAATGAAGGCAGTCCTCATATTAAAGGTTTGAATTTGGAACATTCAATTCATTATACTTCTTTGTTTTGCTAAGACATGGGTTTTGACATTTCCCCCCGCTGATTTGTTCCTGGATAATGGAAAAATAGTGAAGGGATATAAAAGCATATGACCTCTTTAAAGGAATTAAGAAGGAAACTAGCAAAGCAGTATTGTATACACCCGATAGGGCGACCACTGGACCCAGTGTGGAGAGGGTACTGCTGTACAACTCCCAGATCCTTCATACAGGTAGATGCATCTGGAAGTCAACCCGCTCACAGCCACGGAGTTGATTCTGACCCATAACTTCTCTACAGAACACAGGAGAACTTCTCCACAGGGTTGCTGAGATTATAAATCTTTTCATGAGCAAACAGCCACATTTTCCTCCCATGGTGGGCTTGAACTGCTGACCTTGCAGTTAACAAACCAGCACTTAACCCATTGCACCACCAGGGCTCCTTTCCAGAAGTCCGATGGCACCATTTTCTAGAGGGTTACCCAAGGCCAAGAGGAGCCTTTTATCTTCAGAAGTCACACTTCTCCTTCCCCTTCCCTCTGGAAGGTGGGCATGATTCGCCAATTGGTATAGACAGATATGGGGTTTCATAGCTCAGGAAGTCTTGGTGGTACAACCATTAAAGGAATCAGCTGGTAATGGAAAAGAAGTATCATCAATCGAATGTTCCAAATTTATGTTTTTGAAATGTTCCTTATATAAGGACTAGCTTCATTCATTCTTTTTTTTTTTTTTTTAATATGCACTGAGCCATGTTGTTGTTATTGTTAAGTGCCGTAGAGTCGAGTCAGTTCCAACCCATAGCGACCCTGTGTATTTAAATATGGGTGTGCAAATGACTGTCCCCTTCTCCTCTGGAGGGATTCACCCTGTAGTGTAGTAGTTTATGCTGATCCCAGCTGTGATGACCTTTCCCTTTTCCTTCTCTGCCTCTTGCTTCTTTATAGGTTTCTCATAAGCACGCATCCTGCAGTCACCTGTACAAGAATCCCCATCTCAGATTCTTGTTCTAGAGAATTTGATCATCCAGCAAACACAAACTCACTGCCATCAAGTCAATTCTGACTCATAGTGACCCTGTTATAGGACTATAGGGTTTCCAAGGATGTGAATCTTTATGGAAGCAGACTGCTGGCTGTATCATTCTCCCACAGTGGGTTCCAACTGGTGACCTTTCGGTTACCAGCTGATTGCTTTAATGGCTGCACCACCAAGACTCCTTCTGACCAACCATAAGAGACACTAACTGTAACCTGTCAAGCAATTTTTTAAATTATTTAAAATATTTTGTGCCTGATTTGAAGTAAAAATATAGCTCTGCGCTGCTTAACATCCACTATGCTGTTTTTAGGTGTAGCGCTGTGGGTTAATGTGCTGGTGTAGCTCTGTGGGTTAAGGCACTGGACTGCAAGGTTCATTTGAACTGAAAAGCCAGCAGTTCAAGCTCATCAGCTGCTCCTCAGAAACCCTGTACAGGGTCACTATGAGTTGAACAGACTCAGTGTCACTTAACAACAACTACATGCTGTTTTTACATGCCCTTGAGCTAGTTCCAACTTATAATGACCTTGTATAGAGTTTCTAAGGAGCCAGTGGTGGGTTGAACCATCAGCCTTGCAGTTAGCAGCTCAGTGTCATTCAGGGCCACACTAGAACTTCAACATCTGCGAAATAGGACATTATATGATTTCAATGTTGTGCGAATATCATATACCCATGAAATACCTGCACAACTGAAGCCATGCTGAGAACTGCTTAAACTATTTGTTCTCCCTGCCTCTGATACCGGAGGTTACGTCTGGTCTCAGAAAGCCACACCACCCTGCTCACCACAATGTATATTTGATGTCCAGCCCCACTGCCATCCAACCAGCTGCAGCCAGCTCTCCTCCTATCCTCCCTGCCCACTTTCTCTGCCTCACCGGATCGTCCTCTCCCAGGCACCTTAATTATTCCTCTTCTTAGCACCTCTGCAGTCTAGTAGCTATTGGCACAAAAATACCAGCACAAAGCCCCTGGGCCAAGTGGGACAGCCATCTTCCTAGGTGGTTATTTATGCAGTCCCGGCTTGAGCCTGTGAGGTGGGATGCATGGCTGGAGATGAGCAAGGACCGCTTTCCTCTGCCGTCCCAGATCCAGGGAGTTAGTGGACCAGCAGAGCCTGTGAGAGACTTATTGACTCCCTGTACTTCCATTACCTCCCGTTCCTCCATAGGGATTTCTGAACTGTGTGGCACTGTAGGATCAGCACTGGACTGTATGGGAACCACAAGGTCAGCAGTTCAAACGCTCCTCAGAAACCCTATACAGGGTTGCTGTGAGTCAGAACCAACTCAACAGCACTTAACAACATTATAGTCTTATAGGACTCCTGGCATTTCTGTGGTCAGGTGCTAACTGAAGAGTTAGGTGAGGCATACTAAGAATGTTTGTCACTTTTCGAAAAAGAAAAGGAATGAGAAAATACTTGAATTTTTAGATCCCTTTGAAGTATCTTGAAAAGTTTTCATCCCTTGAGTTTGGACTCCTTATTATCTTTGAGCACGGATTTTAGAGTACAACTTCTGCTCTGTCCTGAAGCATGCAGTCCAGCTCTAGCTGAGCATGTGTTCATTGCTATTTCTTATCTGATGAGACCATTGTAAAAGTTTTTCTGTGAGAATTTCACAACATATCTCAAGTAGATGGCTTTTCTTATGCAAATGTGAAGTCCTTACCCCATATTTTAAAATCTGAATATTTTCACCATGTTATTTAGCAGGAGAGTTAATCATCCAAATGTTTGTCTTTTGCTTTTGCTTTTTTGGCTTGCTTTATTAACTTGTGATAAATAAAAAGTGGTTTAAAACAACAAACTTTGGAAAATATAATTTTCAATTGTATATTCAAATCATGTCAGTGGGTAGGAAATGAAATTTATTAGGGAGAATGTTATAGCTATTTGCATAATTTTCTAGTGTTGAAACATGAGGAAAATCTAGCTGCTCATTACAATAGCTCTGGTGTAAACTTGCTTTCAAATAAACTACTCATTCACCAAAGTAAGCCTCTCTAACATAAGCATAAAATATGCATTTAAAGCTTATGTAAAAATAACACATTTCCATTTTCCTAAAAATAATTTAATTGTCTCATTTGTTTGTTAATAGATTGAGTTTAGCAGCTAGCTCTTAGATAGTTTCTTCATTTTAAGATTTGGTATTGGTGGTTGTGTGCCTTGGAGTCGGTTCTGACTCAGTTTCCAAGACTATAAATCTTTACAGGAGCAGAAAGCCACATTTATTTCCCATGCAACAGCTGGTAGTTTCCATCTACTGTAATGGTAATGAAATCACTATTTTCTCTTTTCAGCATTTCACTATTTCTCTGTATTTAATTCATCCATGTGTCCTAATAGCTTACTACCCATTCAAGAAATATTTAATACATTGTCTTATTTTTCTTCTATTTCCTCCTAAAAGTCAAAACTGCATTACAGAATCCCTTTCCATTTACAGAAATTCTGTTATAAAGTTGTATAAAATGGCTCACTTTGGATGAACCCAACTAGATGAGAATTGTTCTATGGTGTTGAACAAAAAAACAAAATCATTCCTAATTATTCCTAATTTTCATACTGTGCTGATGGAACCTATAATCTTCCACAATTTGACCAGAACAGAACTTTCCCACAAAGCAAATATGAAATACACATTTTTGTGCATGATTAAACAAATATTTATTGTTAGCCAATGGCATTTGAAAAAGCACTCCCTGTATTCAAAGAGATCAAACTCTAAAGGAGAAGACAAACATAGAAACAAGCAATCTTAATACAATGTAATTAGAACCAGCTGTACAGAGCAGACCCTCTGGAAACAGAGGAAGAAAGAATTTCCCCATCTGCTGTTTGGAAGAGACTAGGGAGAAATCAGGCAACAGATTTAGTGGATGTGGTTTGTAAACGTTCATTGAAAAGAGCAATTGTAAAGATATTAACCCCATGTCATTTAATGCTGATATCTGTCATTACTTCGGTTGTTTTTTGTTTTTTTGTTTTTTTGGTCTAAAATCAAACTCTCACTTCCTTACTAAAATAGTTTATTTTTCTATCATAGTTACTTCCTTTCTTTACCCACCAACTTAGTAAGGTTTTGTATATCTACTCATGAAAGGAAGAGTCCTGGTGTGCCACTGTTGAATAAGCACTGGACTGCTAACCACAAGGTTGGCAGTTCATACCTACCAGTTGCTCCTTGGAAACCTTATATAGGGTCATTGTGAGTCAGGAACAACTCAGTAGCACTTACAAACAACAAACAACTCATGAAAGGAATCCCAAAATAACAAAGGGTGATGCACAGTATGATAAGCATTGGACTGCTGTTCCAACCCACCAGTCACTCCTTGGAAACCATCTCTCTGTGAGTAGGAGCCAACTTGGCAGCATACAACCACAACAACAAATTCAGTTTAAAAAGGGTTGCTGAGCTAGTGGGTTATAAAATGTACTGTGGCTCAGTCTGTAAAACTGGTTTTCCCTTTAATATCACTCCTTTGTGTGTGACGGTGACTTGTGTTTACACAAAGGTAAACCCCACTGCTTATATGGCCTGACAGTACCCTTATTCTTAAGATGGTACACAAAATATTGTTGGTCAGAATTCTTACACTTTACGTTGGGAAATCGGATTCTTACTGAGGCTCAACTCTGAACCTCTATTTTTATGGTGTAAATTCATCAGGTGTACACATGAGTCTGGTGGTTTTGTATTGGTCTGCAAGGTCAGCAGTTTGAATCTTACCAGCCACTCTGTGGGGGAAAGATGAGGTTGCTCTGAGTCATAATCGACTTGAAGGAACAGCACCACCGCTACCACCAGCGCTGCTGTAATAGAAATGCAAACTCACTCACAGTGTAGGCAGCTCCGGGGAAGGGCTTTCTTTCTCTCTTGGTTGGCTCTGGGAAATGTTCTTGTCATCTTTCAGAATCTGTGGGCCCCGTGTTCCTTGGAGAACTCCAGGTGCCTTGGCATCATTCTTTTCCTGGGTCTAGGAGCCTCTTAGGAGCTCTGGTAGTGTAGTGGTTATGAATCAGGCTGCAAACCTTAAGGTCAGAAGTTTGAAACTACCAGCTGTTCCGCTGGAGAAAAATGAGGCTTTCTGCGCTTGTAAAGATTTACAGCCTCGGAAACCCTGTACAGGGTCGCTATGAGTCGGAACCGACTCCACGTCAGATAACAACAACAACAGGAGCCTCTTAATGCAGGGACCCTAGATCCAAAAGACATGCTCAGATCCCAGCTCAGTCAGGTCTGACTCGTCTCTTCATGCTTGTTTTATCCCTTTTATATCCTGAGAGAGATTACTGCTTCGTTGACATACTGCCTCTCATCCAGCCTCATTAGCTTTGTAGAAGTGAGGATTGATAACACATACGTAATGACAGAATACTAAGAATCATGGTTCAGTTTAGTTGATACATAATTTGGGGAACATAATTCAATGTATAACAGCTGGTTTTGGGGTTCCAACTATTGGCTTATGTGCAGAGTATGAAGGAAAATACTGTGCCTTGGCCTGCTTAGCTTTGATCAGAATTCATGAGTGATTAAGGATGTGAAGGAACGTCAAAAAGTTTCTACAAAAATTCTATAATCCTTTTTTTTTTTTTTTTTATGGTGCCAAATTTAAAGATAGCTTTATTTAAGACATTGCATTTTCCACTTACAATCCAGTGCTACTAAAGTGCAATGTTACTTCCTTACCCTATGCACGTATTCCATATTCAATTATTCAGCATGCCCAGAAATTTAGTTCAACTTTAAAGCTGCTACGGAATGAACTCCAAATTTAGGTCCTTCCATTTTTTATGGTGTAGCAATGCTAAGGTATGTATGCTCAGAGACTGACTTAATCAAGCTCTTCAGTGGTGGGTCCAGTAAGGCACCACTAGATGGAGGAGCTCTACCACTAGAGAAGACCCTAGACATTCCTCCAGGATTGGGTCTAGCACACTAGTGGTGGTGGTGTTGCCATGGAGTTGGTTCCAACTCATAACAAGCCAGTACAGGGGTCCTGAAGCTGTAAATCTTTACAGGAGAAGAAAGTCTCATCTTTCTCCCATGGAGCAGCTCGTATATTCCAGCGTGTAACACTCTACGCCACCAGGGCTCCTTTCTAGCACTCTGGTACAGCTTGGCAATGATGGGGATACAGACTTTTTCCAGTTCTTCCTGCTGATGTTCAAATTCCTTTTACTCTGCCATATGATTCTTATCAAACCTGTTGATAATTTCATTACACTTGTCAAGAATCTTTGGTTGGTTCACATCATTAATGTTGTCTTGAAGTTTGTCATCCTCAACAGTTACATTCATGTTAAATGCACAGGATTGACATGAATTCTTAAAGGACACATTATTTTTCTGGTTTGCATCTTCAGCTTTAGACTTCTCAGCTTCCTGGACCATAGGTTCAATGCCTTCTTTACTCAAGCAGGCCTTGTCATTAGTGATGATAATCTTGTTCTTTTTTCTAGTACTCTTATCCACAGCAGAGACGTTGAGTATGTGTGTGGTATCATTACTGAAAGTGACTATAATCTGAGGAAAACACGAGATACAGGAGGAATACCAGGGAGTTCAAATTTGTCAAGTAGGTTGTTATCCTTGGTCACAGCATGCTCACCTTCATAAACCTGAATGAGTATACTAGGTTGGTTGTCAGGGTAGGCTGTGAAGTTCTGCATCTGCTTGGTATGTGTCTTAGGGCAGGTTTTCAGGAGAAGCAAAACTAATTCAACATATGTGGCACTGTGGGTTAATGCGCTGGACTGCAAAGTCGGTTTGAACCTCAAGGTTGGCAAAGGTGGTGCATGGAGAGACAGAGCAGCTGCAGGTTCTAGGCCCATAGACTGAGTAAGGCAAAGTGTTTATGGTAAAGAGGCTGGCTTGAAGAATGTACCCTTTGTATATATGAATGTGTATAGTCCATGGGCCTAGAGCCTGCATCTGCTCTGTCTCTCCATGCCACCACCTTTGCCACCATCTCTGCTGTAACCACTTTTCTGTGCAAAGATCCCACACTCCACTCATGCTCTTCCTTCTTGTTGTTCCTGGAATCATCTGTTCCTGAAGTAAAAGATTAACTACATCCCCTTTTAGTTATACATCTTCTACGATTATAGTTTGACAATCACAATTAATCCTACTAACAATTACAATTGAAATCATAAAATCCTATGAGCATCATCTTCTACCCCCTTTCACCAGACCCATTTGGAAAATAGTAAACTATTCAGTGGTGATTCTACCATATCCCCCATGTTCTGAAACTAAGCACATCCCTGAAAGCTTGAAAGCCAGCTACTCCATGCCTTTATGTCCCCCATTTTTGATAGCCACGAACCGCAAGGTCAGCAGTTTGAAACTACCAGCTATTCCACAGGAGAAAGATGAGGCTTTCTGCTCCCACAAAGATTTACAGCCTCAGAAACCCTGTATAGGGTTGCTATGAGTCAGAACAGACTGCATGGCACATAACAACAACATCAACTCATTACATTGATGAGACAAACATATTCCTTAATCTGAAGAATCTTCCATTCTGGTTAGAATGTTAAGCAACTACATTCATAAAACAAAAGTCCACTCCAACAAATTGTAGCAATTTAAACTTGCTCACACTATCAAACATCTTTATCTTCATCTGATTAGGTTCTGGTCACAACTCAGCTCTCAACATCCAAGCTAGGTCACATGGGTCCCAGATACAAGTTTGGGAGTCCACACACACCTCCCTTCACTTCCTATCAGCTGGCACCTTCACTCTAGCCCACAGGGACTAGGTCAGTGCCCAGGGACTCAGGAGTTAATACAACTCCCTTAACTTCAGGCCAGCCAGCCTTCTCTCTTAGCTCCTTGCCAGCTCAGTGGAGAACAGGTCCAAACTCAGCCCAGATCCTCAGTGCTGCACTTCCCTCAATTCCACTTTTACATAGACCCTGATGGTCTAGACCAGTGACCATGCAGCTCACAGATTTCCTGTAACTTTAATCCCTAGAAAGGGATTTCTCTGATGAACTGACCTTCCTTGCCTTGATGCCTCTAAAGCACAGCTTGCTTGAAACTCAGAAAGTCTGCTTTTTTTCCCCCCTTTCAATCATGAATCTCTTGTTGCCCTAGTAGTTCTGGATTGGTCTGCATATCTTTTCAAATGCAAATGTACCAACTTGGAAGATTCTGAGTGGGGCTCAGGATTCCACCTAAGGCCCCATACTCTCCAAATGCTGAATAGTTTTTGTTGTCCCTAGAGTGCAGCTCAAGTTCACCAGTGGTTCTTATAAAACCGTACACAGGGTCACTATGGTGGGCTTAAATAGTCATAACTCTATGATGAGTGGCTAAGGAGCAGCTGAGAAGCAGCTCTTAAGCTTGAACCACCAACCTTGTGGTTGAAACCAACCCTACAGTCCAAGACTCCTAAATAAGAAGCTGATTTTTTTTCTGGGCAAATTCTAACTCCCTTTTTAGCAAATCCAATCAAGTATAGGCTGAAGGCTGGCTTACAAGCTCTTTGTAATCGTAATTCCTAATATTTCTATTACACATGTATGTCTATTTTATAGCAATAGTCAGGAGAAACAGATATCCATAAGACAATTAAACACATAAACTTAAAAAAAAACCTCTCAGTCTTTTTGCTCCATTGAACTAACCCCATTTATATGCACATGGCCTTGGGGGGATCTGGCAGGGGGATCCCTGTACTCTCTAACCCTTATCAGCCCTGTTTAACCCAGGTGTCATTTGCTCCAGGCAACTCCACAAGCTGCCACTCTCCCCAGTGCTGAAGTATTTTATTTTATGCCCCTTGGTTTTTTCTTTTACAAAGAAAGCCTCATGAGTCTGTGGCCAGTACAATAAATCCTGATCCTGATGCTAACTGCAAAAACCATGTGGGAACCATGTCCATTGTATTGGGAGCAGACCACATGCCCAAGGAAGCATCTTTTTAATTGATTGGCTACTCATAGAGCTAACTATGCCTGTATTACATTTTATCACTAGGGGAATAAGCATATCTCAATGACTAAAGCTCTGGAAATCTTGGCTGAGTCAAGTTGACACACAACCCAAACTATTACCACAGGAGCTATAGTATTGTGCTTGATGAGAATAGTCTAGCAGGTTCATAACTAAGGGACAGAGGACTGACATCCTTTTGAACATTTTTAGATGTGTCTCCAGATAAGATGGCTACCTGAACAGCTACACCAAAAGCAACAGCCTCATCAGGGTAAATGCTCTTGTTCAGTTCTTTTCCATGGAAGAAGTGATGAAACCTTAAATCTTGAGAATACTGGTAGAACCAACCACCAGGATAAAGCCATAGATCTGTGACTTGTCTAGCTTGGCATCCCTGAGAACTTTTCCCAATGGATCCAGGATACCACAGAACCAGTCAGCATCCAAGTCTTCAAACTGGGCATGGAGGCACGGAGTCCTGGTGTGGTAGTGTACTATAAGCACTGGATTGCTAACCACAGGGTTGGTGGTTCAAACATATCAACTGCTCCTTGGAAACCCTACACGGGGTCGCTATGAGTTGGAACTGACTCAATGTTACTTAACAACAACCATGGAGGTATAGAATTTGATCCCTTCATTTAGAGAATCAGTCTCAATACTGGCTGGGGTGCTGCAAAAGCAAGTATTTTATTTGCTTTGTACGTTCCCAAGCAGTGTGGAGGTGGCAGGCAGTTCTTTTGTTCTCCTGATACATTTTTCATGCTTGTGGTTGAGTTCAGCAATAAAATGATTATCAAAGTCTTCTCCACCTAAATGGGTGTCTCCAAGTGGAGCTAACCTCAAAGATTCCATCTTTGGTAGCATCAAAAATGCCACATCCTAAGTCAAAAATCAGCACATTTCTTTCAGCACTAACCTTTTTGTCTAAGCCATAAATAATACAAGCACTACTCAGTTGATTGATGATTCTAAAAACATTGAGCCCAGCAAATGGTTCCAGCATCTTTGTTACCTGACGCTGAGAATCCTTAATGTTAGTGGAGTGACAAAAGCATTGGTAATGGTCTTCCTTAATCTTTGTCAGGATCATAGATGACACCTTTTCTGGATAGAAATGTTTGATCTGTCCTTTACATTCTACTTGGACGTTGGGCCTGCCTACATCATTCATGGCTGTGAAAGTCCAGTGTTTCATATTAGACTAGACAGTAGCATTATCCAATTTTTGTTTGATCAGAAGTTTGGCATGAACACCACTGTTAATGGAATGCATAGCAACTTGATCCACCCATCATTTGTTCAGTATCAGTAAAAGCAGTATAGCCTGGAGTGGTTTGGTACCTTTCTGATTTACAACTGTCTCTAATTTGCGGTGCTGGAAAACACTCACACAGAAGTAGGTGGTGCTAAACTCAGTGCCAACTGTAGGTCCCTTAGACATCATTGCTCAGTATGGGTACTTCTTGTTGTTAAGTGCTTTCAAGTTGTTTTCAACTCACAGTGACCCTGTATAGGGTTTCCACAGAGCAACTGGTAGGTTTGAAGCACCAATCTTGCACTTAGCAATCCAATGCTTTTCCTATAGTGCCATACCAGGTCCTACCTAGGTGAAAAAGAAATGCAGACTGAAGGACTGATCCCCATTAAATGAGCTCCATTATGTTTTAATTGCATTTTTTCATGAACTTTTTGATGTCCCCTCATGTATCAGTAGGCAGTATCAATACATAAGCTGATGCTCAGGAAATTAAGAGGATAATAGGAAAAAGAAATTAACACAAAATGAAACAAGATAATATGCATTTCAGCTGTTGCGGTTCAAACTGACCTTGAAGTCCAGTACATTATCGTGCAATGTTGTTGTTGTTGTTAAGAACCGTGGAGTCGGTTCCGACTCATAGTGAAGGCTGTACATCTGTATGAGAGCAGAATGCCTCATCTTTCTCCCACAGAACCACTGGTAGTTTCGAACTGCCAACCTTGAGGTTAGCAGCCCAATTCATAACCACTATGCTACCAGAGCTCAATTTAGCACTTGCAATACCAAGTGCTAAATTGTCAATGTAAAAATTAAAATCTACTTTGGGTAATATTGTTGTTGTTAAGTGCCATTGAGTCAGTTCTGATTCACAGCAACCCTGTAGAGGGTTTCCAAGGAGCAGCTAGTAAGCTTGAACCACTGACTTTGTGGTTCAAACCATCTTTGCAGTCCAGCGCATTAACCCACAACACCACACCAGGGCTCAATTGGGCAATGTTGTGTGCTGCAAATATAGATTTTTTTTTCCAGATCAAAAAGGATCAATAGATCAACTGTATAATGTAGCTGATGCTATGACTTGAAAGAATCAATCAACAATTGAACAATGACCATTTTTAGATATTTGAGAGAAAGCAGACACTTAAAACACAACTCTGGATATATTAAATTCCTACCTTAACCATTGGCAAAGGCATTTACAGTACTTGGCAAAGGCATTTAAGCACTTGACTAGTAACTTAAAAGTTGACGGTTCAAACCCAGGCGGTGGCATCACCAGAAGATAGGCTTGTCAGTCTGCTTCCATAAAGATTAGTCAAGAAACTCTATAGAGTTCTATTATATAACACATTTGTTGTTGTTGTTAGATGCCATTGAGTCGGCACTGACTCATAGTGACCTTATGCACAGCAGAACAAAACACTATCCGAACCTGGGCCAACCTCACTACTATTGCCATGTTTGTGTCCATCAATGCTGCCACTTGGCCAATCCATCTCATTGGTGGTCTTCCTCTTTTTTACTACCCTCCACCTTACCAAACATGATATCTTTCTCCAGTGACTGGTCCCACCTGACAATATGTCCAAAGTATGAGAGACGAAGTTTGGCCATGTTGTCCTCCAAGGCACACTTTGGCTGCACTTCTTCCAAAACGGATCTGTTGGTTCTTTTGTCAGCCCATGACACTTTCAATATTCTCCTCCAATACCATAACTCAAAAGCATCAATTCTTCTTTGGTCCTCCTTATTCACTGTCCACCTTTCGCATCCATATGAGGTTATTGAAAATACCATGACTTGGATCAGGTGCACCTTAGTCCTCAAGCTGAGATCTTTGCTCTTCAACACTTTAAAAAGGTCTTGTGCAGCAGATTTGCCTAATTCAATATGTCATTTGATTTCTTGACTGCTACTTCCATGAGTGTTGATCGTTGATCCAAGAAGAATGATGTCCTTGACAACTTCAATCTTTTCTCTGTTGATGAGAATGTTGTTTATTGGTCCAGTGGTGAGGATTTTTGTTTTCTTTACATTGAGATGTAATCCATACCAAAGGCTGTACTCTTTAGTCTTCATCAGTAAATGTTTTAAGGCTTCTTCACTTTCAGTAAGCAAGGTTGTATCATCTGCATATCGCAGGTTGTTAATGAGTCTTCCTCCAATCCTGATGCCATCGAGTCAGTTCTGAATGATCACAACCCTATGTAAGGTTTCTGAGCAGTGCCTGGTGGGTTTGAACCTAGCTGTTGTTGTTAGGAGCTATGGAGTTGACTCTGACTCATAGTGACCCTGTGCACAACAAAATGAAACATTGCCAGGTCCTGTGCCATCCTCACAATTGTTATGCTTGAGCCTGTTGCTGATGCCACTATGCCAATCCACTCATTGAGGGTCTTTCTCTTTTTCTCTGGGCCTCCATTTTACCAAAGGCTCTCTGGTAGTGTAGTGTATATGAGTCGGGCTGCTAACTTCAAGGTCAGCAGTTCAAAACTACCAGCCATTCTGAGGGAGAAAGATGAGGCTTTCTGCTCCTATAAAGATTTATAGTCTCGGAAAACCTTTGTAGAGTTGCTATGAGTCGGAACCAACTAAACAGTAAACCATCACTACCACTTTACCAAGACGTCTTTCTCCAGGGACTGGTTCCTTCCAATAATATATATGTGTATGAGAGACAAAGTCTTATCAACCTGACTTCTAAGGAGCATTCTGGCTGTTCTTCCTCCAGCACAGATTTGTTTGTTCTTCTGACAGTTCATAATATTTTTAGTATTCTTCACCAACATTGTGACTTAAATGCATCAGTTTTTCCATGGTCTTCCTTATCCATTGTACTTATTCATTAACTAACAATCCAGTGCTTACCCTTCAGCATCACACAGGATTCCCTACATGTTTATGTTGTTGTTGTTAAGTGCCATCGAGTTGTTTCTGACCCATAGTGACCCTGTATAGGGTTTCCTAGGAGCAGCTAGTGAGCTTGAACTGCCGACCTTGCAGTTCAAACCAAAGTTGCAGTCTAGTGCATTAACCCACAGCGCCACACCAGGACTCTTAGAGATTTTTATAGATACTGTTAATCCTTCTTATTTCTTTTTCCTGTTAAAAGATTTACTAACAGCATTACTAACACACAAATTAGTTCTCAGAACTTCTGGATTAATTAGGAATTCAGACACTACCTAGTTCTTTGGTAAGAACTAGAACCAGTTTGGGGAATTCACAGCAAGTAAAAAATTTCAAAGATCACATACCTGCTTGTTCATAAAACAAAAGAGCAAAATAGTGAAAAGAGCAAAATTATGATTTGAGTCATTCATTTGAAATTTTGAGGGAAACAGTATCAAAGAATTACCAGTTTTTGTAGTAAGAACACACTATCTATTTTTCAGACATCAGAGTATCCTGCATCTCAAAATCACAGTGACTTCCTCTGGTTCCCAGAATTCTGACTGATCTCAGCCTTCTTGTTTTGATTCAGTAACTCCTAGAATAATCCTCAATGTACATTATCACAGGGCTATAAAGCTGCATAAAGATTGAGGAGGCGGGTGCTATTGTTCTTTCTGTACATATTTTGACATTATCCTGGGCAGCAGTTGATGGGTGAATTTAGGTTTTGTTTAAGTAATAAAGAAAAAAAAAAAAAAAAACACAAAAAAAATGTTGGTTTCATTGTCACTCAGTTTTCATCCCTACAATAAAACAATAGCACAGAAAGAATGCCCTCAAACAGAATTGAAACAAAGATGGCAGAGGTGAAATAAACAAACAAACAAAGGATTCTGACAACATTATGCATCATTTGCATAATGCAATCCTTAAATACATTTTATAGTAGAAATTTATTTCTGTAACTAAGAAATATATGTAGTGAGAGTTGTTTTAGCACTTTCTTTAAAATACTCATAAAAATATGTGTGTCCAAAATAATGATCATAGGATGGGCAGACTGGAGGTCCAGATATTAATCACATAGTTCTGATTTTGGTTAAAGAACCTTCAAACATAAGTGCACTGAATATAAGTGAATGTTATCATATAGGGAAAAAGTACTACTACATCACATCTACAAGTGCAAACTAAAGGACATACTGATGAATTAGTCCTCTAAATTGAAGCAAAAATATTACCTTCTTATGATCATCTACAAAGTCCTGGTGTGGTGCTGCAGGTTAATGCACTAGACTACAAGGTCAGTGGTTCAAGCTCACCAGCACTCCTTGGAAACCCTATCCAGGGTCTCTATGAGTTGGAACCCACTCAAGGGCACTTAAGAACAACAGCAATCATAATTTGCATATGTATTTTTTTAATGGTAGAAGCCTTTTATTTAAAAAAAAAAGGGGGGGGGGAGACAGTTTCTCAGATATTGTCCCTAATTTCACTGGAATCTTATCTATAGCCTGAAAAAAGAAAAAAAGAAAAAGAAATTCTCTATATGTCAAACTCCCCTCTCCCTCCCCCGCCAAATAACAGTGACTTACTCAAAACAGGAATGCATTTTGTTATATGAAGAAAGTCCCAAGAAAAAGCAGAGTGCTGGGGATTCTCCATAATCAATAAAGACCCAGCGCCCATCCATCTTGTTTCTATCACTCCTTCCAGATGTGGCGTCCACAGGGCCCCAAATATCTAAATAAGCTCGCTCATCTCATCTCCTTTTCCAACTAGAAGGAAAAAAGCTCTGCGAAGATCACTTTTTGTACTTGAATATACTTCCAATATGTTACACACTCCATTTCTGCTTACGTTATAGTATCTTGAAAGCAGATGTCCATGCTTAGCTGTAAGGGAGCCTTGCAAATTTAGACTTTCTTTTGAGAACCATTTACCTAACTGAAAGTTGGAGGTTTTATTACTGGGGAAGATTATGGGATAGATAATTAGAAACAACCCATAGTTTCCTAATTGTGAACTAATTTATGAATAATCCATAGTTTCCCCATTTGGAACTAATATGAATACCTACCTCATAGAGTTATGATAATGATTTTAAAAATCAGTGCTTAGTACATAGTGAAAGTGAAGAGAACTTAAAATACTAACGGATGAAGATCAAAGACCATAGCCTTCAGTATGGGTTGCATCTCAATATAAAGAAAATAAAAATCCTCACCACTGGACCAGTAAATAACATCACAGTAAATGGAGAAAAAAATGAAGTTGCCTAGGATTTCATTTTTCTCAGATCAACCATCAATATTCATGGAAGAAGCAGTGAAGAAATCAAATGACATATTGCATTAGGCAAATCTGCTGCACAAGACCTCTTCAAAGTGTTCAAAAGCAAAGAAGTCATTTTGAGGACTAAGGTGAGCCTGACCCAAGCCATGGTATTTTCAATAACATCATATGCATGTGAAAGTAGGACAGTGAGTAAGGAAGACTGTAGAAGAATTGATGTATTTGAGTTATGATGCTGCAAGAGATAATAAAAGTACCATGAACTACTAGAAGTGCAAACAAATCTGTGTTGGAAGAAGTGCATCCATAATGTTTCTTAGAAGCCAGGATGGTGAGAAGTTAGTCTCTCATACCTTGGACATATGGCGGTACCAGTCCCTGAAGAAGGACATCATGTTTGGTAAAGTGCAAGATAGGCAAAGAAGAAGACCCCCAATGAGATGGATTAACACAGTGGCAACAGCTATGGCTGAAGAGTGGCAATGATTGTGAGGTTGGCGCAGGACCAGGCAGTGTTTCGTTCTGTTGTACATAGGTTGCTATGAGTCAGTACCAACTCCATGGCACCTAACAAAAAGAATACACAGTAAGTACGCAGTACCTAATAAGAAAATTTACTGGACATTTAACTATTTCTAACTGTATAAGGGTGAAAATTATCATATTGTTCAATCAGATATATATGTATTCACTCCCTCAGTCAAGGAACATTGGTTGGGTATTTACTATTCAACAGGCACTTTACAATTTATAATAAGCTTCTTGATCATTTCCTAAGTAAGAACCAGTTACTATAGTTTTTAACTGCAATTATCGTAATGCTAACTCCAAGCTCATGTTATTTAAAACATCCAGTAAAGATTCTCTGAAAAGGTAAGACTCTAGAAAATGTAAGAGATTTTAAATTTGAAGACTACTATGAAAATATTCTTTCTGCAGTGATTTCCCAGTATTCAAATCTTGTTTTGATCATTCAAATAAAGTGTCACTTTCCTACGAATAGGGGCAAAAAGTAGTGTCACTTTCAAAGCTTTTTCTGCACATCACGCTTCCTTCGCAGCTTAACCACAGTGCAGCCCCTCCTTTACTCTTCCCGATCATCTCTGAAAGCTCTGTCAAGATAAAGGCATCAATGGTAGTACATTTATTCTCTGTTATATATTTTTACATTAGGAGACAGCTTCTTTAGAAAATCTGTAAAATCCAACCAGATTTCATTAGTAAAATGTTTACTAATGAATGCAATTACCTGAGACTGGATTCATGGCCCACATCCAACCTGGAAAATTCATCCTTTTGTCATTAAGTTGATTCCCACTGTCAGTGAACAAAGAGGACTGGATAGAACTGCTCCAAGAAGTTCCCAAGAGTAGAATCTTTATAAAAACAGATGGTCACAGCTTTCTTCTGTGAAATAACTGGTGGGTTCAAACCATTCAGTTGGCAACTCAAGGGGTCCATTTGGTTACATCCATGAAGGGTCAAATCATCATTACACCTCTCTTCCTTACTGTCAGATTCTCTCTCAAGTCCTCCCCTGGCATGGTGGTTTTTTCTGAATCTCAGACCATTCCTATGACTTTCTGCTGAGTATCCTCAGGGATGCCTTCTTTATTGTCTCTCTTTAATGTGGCCACAAAAGTACTAGATGCACCTTGATTTTGCTTTGCATTTTTTGCAGTTTATTTCTTCCCATTTCTATATTGATACTATGGACTCCTGGTGTGGCCCTGTAGGAGAAACACTGGACTGCAAACCACAAGGTCAGAGTTCAAACCCACCAGCCGCTCCTTGGAAATGCTATACATGGCCGCTGTGAGTTAGAATCTACTTGACGGCCCTTAACAAGATCACATTGATACTATACTCTCTAATATGTTATAGATACAGTTTTTAAAAAAATACAGATCCCTGATCTCCCCTCAAAAATGCTGAATCAGATGCAGTTTAAAAAAAAATACAGATCCCTGCTCTCCCCTCAGAAATGCTGAATCAGAAATGTGTGTGGGGACTTGGGAATTTTTATTTTTATAAAGCTTTCTAGGTCATCCTAATACAACCCAAACATGGGCACTTGGAAGCTATCAGCCTACTGTCAGGGTCAATGCTCAGTGACAGGGATTCGGCCTCCCCACTCCTCTTCAGTTTTGTGTGCTGTATTCCAGTCTTGTAACCACCACTGCTGTGAAGTCAGTTCCGCTCATAGGGACCCTGTAAGACAGAGCAGAACTGCTCCTTAGGTTTCCTTAGACTGTTCATCTTTATGGGAGGGGAGCAAACAGCCTCAGCTTCCTCCCACTGAGCAGCTGCAGGGTTTGAACCCGTGACCTTGCTGTTAGCAGCCCAATGTTAACCCACTACATCACCAGGTCTCCTTCATTCCAGACTTCTTGTTAAATGTCACCAAGTTGGTTCTGATTCATAGCTACCTTGCATAGAGTTTCCAAGGAGCAGCTGGTGAGTTTGAGCCACCAACATTGCAGTTCAAATCGACATTATGGCCCAATGCTTATTTAACCTACAGCACCACACCAGACTTAGTAATGACAAATTACATGTATCAAGTATCTTCTTATGATAGGCTCTGTGCCATTTAGAAGTACTAAATCAGTTAATATATGTAATATAAACCATCAAGTGACAGATATGCGATGTGTTCCGAACCATATCTGACATGCAGGAAGCATATAATGACTATTAATAAATGTTATATCTGATTAGAAGTCCTGGTGTGGCACTGCAGGATAAGCACTGAACCACAAAGTCAATGTCAGCTGCAGTGCCAGTGGTTCAAATTCACCAGCTTCTCCTCGGAAACTAAATTCAGGGTCACCATGAGTTGGGACTAGGTCAACGGCACTCAACAACAACAACACATGTAATTAAGAGTATTAAATATAGGTACATACATAGATGAGAGAAAAAAAGCAGACCTGTTTTATCTTAGTTAACCTTCACAAAAACACTGTGAGGAAGATCCCATTATTGCCCCCATTTTACAGAGTAGGAAACTGAGTTCATCTTTTCTCCACACTCCCTCCAATTCTGGAAAGAGATGTCAACTCTAGGGTCAGCTCCATTCATTAGGAATGGCTATCCAGAGCCCAGAGATGAAGAGGATTCTGAGATCAAGCCTCGGCTCAGAGCAAGAACAATCGTACACATCACCTGTGATCTTGAGAGGAGGGTGTAGCGTGGCACATATGCCACACAATTGTCATTCTTCTATTGTGGCCAGATTTTGAAAAGCAGTAACAACACTAGACTATACTCTGATTACTTGAGACAGAATGACCTAGTGGTGCTCTCTAGATTGAACGATTGATTTTTTTAAAGGCTTATTTTATGAGGTGGCTGGTTGAATTAGAATCCAAGAGTTAGAGTTTTAAAATCCACCGTTCTGATTTAGTGACCCATTATTTTAAGTTTGGTACCGTTCCTAAATGAAGTAAAATTTCAAGAGCTCAAAAATAGTCATTTTCCCACTGAATTAAACTCCAAATGTTATTTTCCCCCTCTAGCTCTTTACTATGTGTAAGCAAATAATATGGAGATGGCAAAATGTAAATTAAAATGTTTAAAGACACAAACACACATATACATATAATTTTTTCTCATAGAAGTCTAAGTACTTCTTTTTAGATATTTCTTTTAAAAATGACACTATTGTTCATAAAATCTGTCACCATCCTATTGCCCATTGAAATCTCAGAATCCTTGGATTCATTAAAAACACATTTGGACTGTTGTTGGTAAGTGCCTTTGAGTTGGTTCTGACTCATAGCGACCCTGTATAGGGTTTCTGAGGAGCAGCTTGTGGGTTTGAACTGCTGAACGTGTGGTTCACAGTTCAGTGCTGATCCTACAGTGCCACACTGGATTCTATGTTATATAGAATCATAAAATCAATATAACCTAATGGTATTGCAAGAACAGTCATCTCTGCCTCTTTTTAGAATTTAGTTTCTACTAGGCACTTATCTTCATATAGAGTGAAATGAGATATTTCCACAGGAGCGAGGAAAGGAAAGTGCTCATTTCTGAGGAAACATTGTGTCTTGCAAAACCTGCATTTGTGTGAATTAGGCCAAGCCTATAGGGACACATCTAGGCTAATATTTCATAAGGACAAAATGTAGAGTTGGAAGGAAAACACAGGATTTTGAATTTTATGTAATGGCAGAGGAGGTGATACACATCTTCCTTGGTGAAGACGTGGCCTATAGTACTAGCACTTTGTTACTAAAGTACCATAACTGTATGGCAATTTTTAAACACTTTATTGGTATTTTCAAAGCTGATGACTTTGTTGATTTTTTTTCTCCTTAGTTAAATCAAAACGGGAATAATGAGATAGAAAGATATAGTACAATAAGATGAACACTTTGACTCTTAAAAATTCAATACACTACAGTTCCAGGTTCCAGATCAAATACAGCATTTCACAAGCTGAAGGGAAAATATATGATAACAATTATTATGAAAGGAGTTTAAAATTTATATCCTCAGTTAATTAAGGAACTATTTTTTAGAACATAGAAATATATGAATATGTATTTTGTTGTTGTTAAGTGCCATTAAGTAGGTACTGACTCATAGTGACCCTATGAACATCTGGATACATTGCCTGGTCCTCTGCCACCCTAATAGTCTATTGCTGTTGACACTGTGCCAATCCATTTCATTGGGGGTCTTCCTCTTCTTTGCTGAACCTCCATTTTACCAAGCATGATGCCCTTCTTCAGGGTCTGGTCTCTCCTGATAACATATCGAAAGTATGAAAGATGAAGTCTTGTCATCCTGGCTTCTAAAGAGCATTCTGGCTGTACTTTTTCCAAGACAGATTTGTTTGTTCTTCTGGCAGTCGACGATACTTTTTATATTCTTCTCCAACACCATAACTCAAATGAATCAATTCTTCTACAATCTTCCTTATTCATTGTTCAATTTTCACAATCATATGAAGCTATTGCAAATACCCTGGCTTGGGTCAGGCTTAGTCCTCAAACTGATATATTTGCTCTTAAACACTTTAAAGAGAACTTGTACAGCAGATTTTTTTTTTTTTTTTCCCCATGAACAAACCCCACAACTTTTTATTGGGAATTGAGATCAACAAATCATACACTTTTTTTTTTTTAATATAAGTTTTTGTTGTGAGGTTTACATAGAAGAGTATCAGTTTTACATTCATCCTATTGTATTTCATTTCATTGCAATGATTACAATCCCCCGCCCCCCGCCCCATACATCATCAGATAACCAAAGAGTACACCCCACAGGCCCACTCCCGGCTGTCAGCACACAGACCCTCTCCCTCCCTGAGTTCAGTGTCCCCAGCCACTCCATCTGTCCAAGTCATCTTCTCTGTCTCCATCCCTGGTGTCACTGCCTCTCTGGGTAGGGTCCCACTCTCTGTTCTTCTCACTTGATGGTCTAAGGGACCTCCGCACCTGGGCTGCAAAATCAATCACTCTCTTCTTCTCAAAAAAACATCTATCTCTATATTTCCTACCCTTATAGTCAATCCTGATGGCAATTATTATTATAGTCAGTCCTGATGGCAATTATTCACTATTGTACCACAAGATTCTTATATCCATTTCCTTTCACCAGCCTGGTCCCAACAGATTGGAAATCATTCAGTGGAGATTCTACCTTCACCCACCCCATCTGGAACTAGGCTCCCTCTTGAAGGCTTGTAAGCCAGTCAGTTCTTGCCTTTATAGG
>NW_006408523.1:19521322-19525189 GCF_000296735.1 Chrysochloris asiatica | reverse complement strand
GGTCAAGTGGGTACTATCTGCAAGTATGGGTGTTCTTGTGCATCTCCCTTCACTTCATATCAGCTGGATGCTTCACTCTCCACTCTAATGCTCTGTGGCCATGTCACTGCCTCTGGGCCCAGGAGTCCCCGGGGTTTTGCCATACTGCTGGCCATCCAGCTCTCCATCCGGGTTCACAGTGGTCTATTGAATGTAGTCGAACTTACCTCCCAACTTCATTGCTGTTTTTTCCCCCTATTCCCCTTATCAGTGATCAACATGGTCACCATCCAGACCACATGCCTTTGTGCAGCAGATTTATCTTATGCAAAATATTGTTTGGTGCTTGACTGCTGCTTCCATGATTGTTGATAGTGGTTCCAAGCAAAATGGAATTTTGATAGCTTCAGTCTTTCCTCCATTTATCCGATGTTATTTACTGATCCAGTAGTGAGGAGTTTTGTTTTCTTGACATTGAGGTGCAACCCATGCTGAAGGGCATGGTCTTTGATCTCCATCCTTGTGCATGTATATCTGATGAGTTATCTCTTTTCTATTGATTTCTTTTAGAAAAAAATAACTCTCTGGCAATACAAATTTTATCACATATGAATCCATAGTATTGGATCACAAGTATATTTAACCACGAGCGTAATAATGATCATTTTATCTACCACATAGATAGATGTTCAACACATAAATTATTTTCTGTAACTCTTTTTCAAAGTTCTTCCTACTGGTCTTAACAATCTATTTCTTCTTTCTTTTAAATCCAAGTATGTCTTCCTAATTTCTACTTACATTTGATTTGTAGAAATATCTATGAAATACTTCTCTGCAATTCTATACCAGTCATCAAGACTTTGGGGGGTGCTTCAAAGGTACAAAATTGTTGCTATCAACAAACTTTACACCACACAGGAAATGATAAAGAGTGCTGGGGAGGAACTATGGCTGTGGTGTTTTCTAAATTTCTGTCAAGTGAAATTGCTTGGATAAATCACCAGTTCACATCAAGAATGAAATAGTGGATGTCTCAGTGTGTATAATGGTATATTGCCCTTGTTGTTGTTGTTGTTAAGTGCTGTCGAGTCGGTTCTGACCCATAGCGACCCTGTACAGGGTTTCCGAGGCTGTAAATCTTTACGGGAGCAGAACGCCTCATCTTTCTCCTGTGAAGCGGCTGGTAGTTTCAAATTGCTGGCCTTAAGGTTCACAGCCCGATTCGTAACCACTACACCAATATTAAACTTTAGAATTGACAAGTATGAATTCATATAAAATTTTCATAAATCTGAAATTTTTTAAAATGTTGTCTTTTTACATATGTTTTAGGGAGATATGATGGTGTAACAGCTAAGAAAATACCCAAGGATCGGCTCCCATAAAGACTGCATACAACCTGAGAACCTCTCTGAAACAGTTCTGTTCTATATATAGCATGTGGTCACTATGAGTCAGAACTGACTCGATGGTACACCACAAAGACATGTGTCTTGTAACTCTCTTTGTGTGTTTCCATAAATAGATATTTCAATATGGACATGTACGGCATAATGTCCTTTGGGTTAATGTGTGGCCACTACATATACTTTTGTTGTCCCAACCCATGTAAAGCCTACTATATTAAAAATTCAAGGTATATACAATTGTTCATAATAACAATTGGGAAATACTTTGCAACTCAAAACAAAACATTATTATTGTTATTGCTGTATTATTATGTTCGAGATGTTTTAGTGTATCTATACATAGTGTTTCTATGCAAAATGAAACCTTTGACAACTTCAGTCTTTCCTCCGTTTATCAGATGTTATTTCTTGGTCCAGTAGTTTAGTTTTCTTTACATTGAGGTGCAATCCATACTGTTCTCTAATATATTTTATGCATATAAAGAACCACTATATATTATATGCAGGAGAGAGATGAGGCTTTCTACTCCCGTGAAGATGATGGTCTTGGAAACCCCATACACAGTCACTGTGAGGCAAAATTGACTAGGTGGCACCTAACCAAACAATCTGTTATATACTAAGACTAATGAATATTAGATATGAACCATTTCTAACTGGTCAGACTTTACACACACATTTGAAGTTAAAGACTGACTTAGGAATAGAATGCATTCAAATCCAGTGACTGTTCTACACATGTGTGTATGCGTGTGTATGCGTGGGTATATGTACGTATATATGTATGTGTGTGTGTATGCTGTTGTGCAACAGGAAGAAACACGGCCCACTCCTGCACAATCTTCACCATTGTAGTCGTGTTTGAGCCCATTGGTGCAGCCACTGTAGCAATCCACCGCCTTGAAGGTCTTCCTCATTTTCACTGAACCTCTTCTTTGCCAAGCATGATGTCCTTTTTTCAGGAAATAGTCCCTTCTGAGTGTTGTTATTGTTGTTAAGTGTCATTGAGTCGGTTCCAACTCATAACGATCCTGTATAGGGTTTCCGAGAAGTGACTGGTGAGCTTGAACCTCCGATCTTGTGATTCAAACAACCTTGTGCGCTAGTGCTTATCCTGCAGCACCACACCAGTATTCCTGATAGCATGCTCAAAGTCTGTGAGACTTTAGCAACATTCTGGCTGCACTTCCTCCGACACAGATTTGCTTGTTCTTTTGAAGTCCATGGTTGTTGTTGTTGTTACGTGCCGTCGAGTCAGGTCCGACCCATAGTGACCCTGTACAGGGTTTCCGAGGGTGTAAATCCTTACGGGAGTAGAAAGCCTTATCTTTCTCCCGCAGAGCGGCTGGTAGTTTCGAACCGCTGACCTTAAGGTTCGCAGCCCGATTCGTAACCACTACGCTACCAGAGCTCCTTGAAGTCCATGGTACTTTCAGTATTATGAAGTCCATGGTACTTTCAGTATTATTCGTCAAAGCCATAATTCAAACTCATCAAGTCGTCTCCTATCTTTCTTATTCATTATCCAGGTTTTGCGTGCATATGAGGAATTTGAAAATACTATGACTTGGATCATGTGCACCTTAATCCTCAAGGTGATCTCTTTCCGTTTTTAACACTTTAAAGAGGTCTTTTGCAGCAGATTTGCATGATGCAGTATGTTGGTAGTTTGATATCTTAACTGCTACTTCCATGAGTGTTGATTATGTATTTAAGTTAAATGAAAATTTTAACAGCTTCAATCTTTTCTTCATTTATTATGATGTTATCCTTAGTTGAAAGAGTTTTCTTTTCTTTACACTGAGGTGGAATCTATACTGCAGTCTGTAGTTTTTAATTTTCAACAGTAAATACTTCAAGTCCTCTTCATTTCCAACAAGCAACAGTTGTGTCATCTGTATATCACAGGTTGTTGATGACTCTTCTTCCATAGTCGTGTGTGTGTGTGTGTGTGTGTGTGTGTGTGTATACATGCACACATCTACCGGCTACACTTGGAAACCTTATATACCTGTATACAACAAACATATACTAGTGCTCACATGACTTCTAAGTCCATGATGTCCTATTTCATAGATCATATGGATAGTAAGTGATATATGACAATGGATCTATTTGATATATACTTACATAAGTATATATAGTGTTGTTGTTGTTGTTAGGTGCCATCGAGTCAGCACCGACTCATAGCAAACTTATGCACAGCAGAATGAAACAATGTCCAATCCTGGGCCAACCTCACTACTGTTGCCATACTTGAGTTCATCGATGCTGCCACCAAGCCAATCCATCTCATTGGGGATCTTCCTCATTTTCTCTAACCCTCCATCTTACCAAACATGATATACTTCTCCAGCGACTGTACCCTCCTGACAATATGTCCAAAGTATGAAAAACAAAGTTTGGCTATGTTGGCCTCTAAGGAGCACTCTGGCTGCACTTTTTCCAAAACAGATCTATTGGTTCTTTTGGCAGC
>NW_006408523.1:19516001-19519557 GCF_000296735.1 Chrysochloris asiatica | reverse complement strand
ATTTGTAATTCTCGGCATAGTAAACCATGTGGTTGTCAGATTCAAAATGGCCAATACCAGTCCATTTCAGCTCACTAATGCCTAAGATATCGATGTTGATGCGTTCCATTTCATTTTTGATAACTTCCAATTTTCCCAGTTTCATACTTCGTACATTCCATGTTCTGATTTTAATGGATGTTTACAGCTGTTTCTCTTCATTTTCAGTTGTGCCCCATCCATAAATGAAGGTCCCATGGACTATTCTTCCACAGGCTTTACTACATTCACATCATCATGGTTAACTCTACTTTGAGGAGGCATCTCTTCCCCAGTCACGTTTTGAATGCCTTCCAACCTGAGGGGCTCATTTTCTGGCATTGTATCTGACAATGTTTTATGTAGCTTATATTGTATAATGTTGTTGCTATTAGATGCCATCAAGTCCCATCTGATTTGTAGTATCCCTAAGTATAACAGAACGAAACACTGGTCAGTTCTGTACCATGTCTGCAATGAATTTTTTCATACATGTTTTGAAGTCCCCTTATATGTGTGTGCGTATGTATTATATTTGTTTTTGTAGGTCCTGGATTATATCATCACATTTCATTTAGAATGTCTTTATTTAAGATTATTAATTATTTGAATTGAAATTGTCTATGGAAACACACAAGGAATAAAAGAGCATGTAAATACAAGAGTACAGTTTGCCCATTCACATAAAAGATGAGCTTTTCTGGTTAGATGACTTTAATTATATACATTTTTTTAACTAAAGGCATTGTTTTTAGTATAATTTATGAAATATGCTACAACTTAAGTCTCCATCAAAGCCTCCAGAGAAATAAATGTGTTTGATATCTTAACAGAAAGCCTGTTTTCAGGGTGTATTTTAGTCCTTTGGTTGCACTCAAGGTTAAGTCAAGGTATCAGTAGTGTGTGACTGTGACAAGATTAGTGATGACGTGGACAAATTAATGCAAGATCAGTGGCCTGGATATTGATTCTTATCATGAGATCTGGATGAAATGAAGTCATTATTTAATTAGAGGTTTTACTTCTACTAATAGATGATTCCCAGAATAGACTGCTCTCAGCTTTGATGTTGACAGTTCCATCAGCACTTATGAACTTAAAATAACAATGAATAGAAGTTTTTAGGAAATGCTAGGATCGCAATAGGCACATAGAAAAATAGTATGCACCAAGTTCCTCTCCTTGTAAAAGGAATGCAAATCGTTTCTTTCTCTAAACCCATTAGTTCTCCTAACTCCTACTTGAATATAAAGAGGTCTAGTTGAGTACTCTGCAAAATTCTCATGAAGGAGGTCACATCTGAATTATTTTGGATGTAAAACACTCATTATCAGGCAATCTTGCTCCACTTCCATGAAGCATCGCACTTTTTGAGCAATTTCATTAAGATTTGGAGCTCAGAAATGGTAAAAAATTAGACTTCTCAGCCACAGTTTTAAATTTTTGACAAAGTAGAACTGCACCATAGGGTTTTCGAGGTTGTGAATCTTTATGAAAGTAGACTAATTACTCCTTCTCATATAGGAAAGCTGGTGGGTTTGAACCATTGACCTGTAGGTTAGCAGCACTTCACACCACTAGGATTCCTGTACCATGTGTAGTATAGAAGACAGTTGCCACATATTAATGAAAGTTTATTCTTGTTATTTTAAAGGAATGCATTTTGATCTAATTTTTTCTTACCTGAATGTTTAAAAATATATATTTGTAAGAGATTCAGTTCACGGAAATCCTTCATTCAAAATCATTTATATTTCTTCATTACTCAATAAAATATGAATAGAAAAATGTCTTATCTCCTGAAATTGCTGATTCAGTTTTAGTTTGCTCCTGAAACAGTATTTTCTGTGAATCAGTGTATTGTTGTTTAGTGCCATCAAGTCAGTTCTAACTCATAGCAACTCTATAGGGTTACTGAGGAATGACTGGTGGCTTTGAACTGCCACCCTTGTGATTATCAGTCCAGTGCTTATCTTACAGCATGTTTTGTTGTAGTTAAGTGCCACTGAGTCAGTTTTGACTCTTAGTGACACTTCATAGAGTTTGCCAGGAGCTGCTGGTGGGTTTGAACTGCAGACCTTATTGTTAGTAGTCCAGTGCTTATCCTACAGCATCATATCAGCACTCCATAATTAGGTGCATTGTCCGGGCTGTGAATATTCAGACACATATTTTCAAACAAATGTATACTGTTAGGTTTTTAAAGTTTCATGTTGTATCTGATTGGTGGTGGTGGTGGTTGTATACTGTTGAGTGAGTTCTGACTTGTAGCAACCCTATATAGAGTTTCAGAGGCTGTTAATCATTATGGGACAGAGAGCCTCATCTGTCTCCCTTATAGTGACTGGTAGAAATAGACTACATTATCTGATTAGTTAGGTAAAAACAAATGAAAATAACAATAACTACCTTTCTTTGTCATAATTTTAGTATTTCTAAAGAACATACTCTACTTTGGAATATTTATTTAATTTACATATTCATTAAATACAAAGTAGGTAAAGAACTGTATGTTGTTTCTCAGTTATAAAATGTGCATTTGTTTTCTTTAGATTATTTAAAAGGTGACAACAACCTAATATAATGAAAACAAAATATTTATATTTATAAGAAGCTATTGAAAATTATTATTTTTTTTCAAAGAATAATTCAACAATCACGTTCTGTTTTCCTAATTGAAATTTGAAATCTCCACTTAAATACGTGCTTGGTACTTACTATGTAATCGATTCTCTCGGTAACTCTTTTTATTCTGGATGAGGTTTATGTTGGTGTGATACCCTTTTGCTCTGGGAATATAATTGCTTGTATAAAAATATTTGACCTTTAAAATATAAACTACAGTATTGACGCACAATTGTTTTTTTATCCCAACTGGTTAATTTAATTTCTGTTATATTATTAGCCTTTCAGATAAGAAGATATTGTGGCTTGAATTTTGTTCTATACATCAGATATTTGTTTTAGTTCTAATAACTGAGTTTTGTATTTTCCCAAGAATTAAATGTATCTAGATATAGTATATAAATATACATAAATGAGTTAGAATTCAAGTTTAACTCTAGAAGAGAGTCAGATTCTAATTTGCTTAATTCTTTAATCAAGGAAGGGAAAATAAATATGTGCCACTCTCTGGTAGCGTAGTGGTTATGAATCGGGCTGCTAACCTCAGGGTCAGCAGTTCGAAACTACCAGCTGTTCCACAGGAGTAAGATGAGGCTTTCTGCTCCCGTAAAGATTTACAGCCTCAGAAACCCTGTGCAGGGTCACTATAAGTCTGAACCTACTCCATGGCACATAACAACAACAACAACTCCTTAATAGATTCTTAGCCATGGAAACAATACAGTAGAATGAGGTGTTACCATAATCACTGACGGTATTAATTCTGGAAGGATGCAATATAGTTGACTGAGGTGTTACCATAATCACTACAGTATTAATTCTGGAAGGATGCAATACAGTAGAATGAGGTGTTACCATAATCACTGACGGTATTACTTCTGGAAGGATGCAATACAGTAGAATGAGGTGTTAC
>NW_006408523.1:19506025-19515901 GCF_000296735.1 Chrysochloris asiatica | reverse complement strand
GTAGAATGAGGTGTTACCATAATCACTGACGGTATTACTTCTGGAAGGATGCAATACAGTAGAATGAGGTGTTACCATAATCACTGACGGTATTAATTCTGGAAGGATGCAATACAGTAGAATGAAGTGTTACCATAATCACTGATGGTATTACTTCTGGAAGGATGACTCCAATGGAGTCTATTGTTGTTGGTTCAGTACAGAGAAGACATTGGTTCTCATTTGTATGGTAGTGTAAGGTTTACAACCTCAGCTTTCTGTTTAGTGTTTTGGCATAGTTGTTAGCTACTATCCCATCAGCCTTGTACTCATGGTGACCCCATGTATAAATTGGATTGCACAAATCCTAAATTAGAATAAAGAAAGTTAAACTGATGCAGAATATGACCACTATTTTTGTGATGAAGTCATCTCTATTTTTGTTTCCTCATCAATAAAAACAAAGGATTGTCTTGGAGGTATGGTATTTAAATTGTGCTCAGCAAAAACCCAAAGATCATGGTCAGGTTGTGTGGCTGAGAGGTGAGTGAGGGATTACATTGTTTAGTCTGGTGAGGAATATGCTGGGCACCCTACCCACGTGAATCGAAACAGCTCTTTTCAAAACCTACTTTAAAGGTTTCATTTCTCAGTCATGTCTCAGCATTGCTTTTTGCTGAATGAATGATTGAACAAACAAATAATGGACAAATCTTTCTCATTAGGTCTAAATTCTTTACACTGTATGCATGCAGGCAGGAGGCTAACTTGCAAAATGTGCCCTCTAATCATTTAAATGAATGTATATTTTATGTGTGTTCTGTGTACATCCGAAAAAAAACGGGATGCGGGGGTATAGAGGTAAATACTGTTAACTGATGGTGCATGGAGGGAATTATAATCATTGCAATGAAACAAAATATGATTGGTTGAGTTAGTTGAGTGAAAAGCTGATGATCTGCCCTGTAAAGTATCACTCAATTCACAATGGAAATTTCAAAAAATAATAATTAGTAAAAAAATAAAATGCCTTAGAAAATAATCATATTAAGACAAGTATATGCCCTTCATGGATACAAGAGGAGTCCTGGTGTGGCGCTATAGGGTAAGCACTCCATTGCAAGATTGGTTTGAACCGCAAGGTTGGTAGTTTAAATTCATCGGCTGCTCCTTGGAAACCCTATATAGGGTCTCTGTGAGTCAGAATAGACTCGATGGCACTTAAAAACAACAACAATGAACAAAAGAAATCCAGAAAACATTTATTAGCCTGGTTTATGTGAGTTATTCTCTTTGGTTGGATTATGGATATACCCTGTTGGATCCTTTAGATAGTCTCAAAAGTAGTGACATCTAAAGAGGAAGTCTGGACTCCTCTGCTCTTTCTGTTCTCTCACTCCAATATGGGGCGAGTTCTTAAGTTTTAAATGGTAAGGAGAGTGGTTGTTGTTAAGTGTCGAGTCATAACGACCTTGCTTTGGGTTTCCAAGGAGCCACTGGTGGGTTTGAACCTTATGGTTCAAACTGACCTTGCAGTCCAGCATCACACCAGGACTCCTAAAACTATAATAGATACTCTATTCTCCAAACTGAAAAAATAATGATTCTACATGAACATGAATGTTGGGGCATATTATTCTTATCATTGCTTTAAATAATCCCTCAGTTGTGAGGGGAGGGAGGGAAAAACCCCAAATACCTGTCCCATCTAATTATTTACAATTTATAGCAACCCTGCAGTGAAAGAGTACGACGGTCCCATAGGGTTTCTAAGGCTTAATCTGTACACAGATGTGTGTACCCACATGTGTGTACCCACATGTGTGTACCCAGATGTGTACAGATTAAGATGTGAAGCAAACTGTCCCACCTTTATCCCATGAAACAACTGATGGGTTCCAACTGCAGACATTTGATTAGCAGCTCTGCCCTTTAACCAGTCCACGTCCAGGGCTCAAATAATCTGGGATAAGGATTGTTTATTTATAAACGGGTCACTAATTTCTACTGCTAAAAGTTCTCATGAAACTTGGACTTTAAATATCTGGATAAAGTTTTTATGTAATTTTAGCAATAGCTTTTTATATTCTTTGGAAATTTTGTGCTTGTTTTTTTTTTAAATAGATTGTGTATAATATAATGTAGTGTTCAAGGATCACTATGAGATACAGGGCTCCTATCCTCACACTTGTGGTCTGAACAGTTCTGAAATCCTATACACTAAGGAAAAAATACAATGAGTCCATCTAATATATTGATAATTCATTTGCAATAAGAAAATATTCTGGCTAAAAAAAAAAAAATCAATTCATTTACAAAATAAATTAAGATAAATATAGGTCAATCTTGGGATAATTGAACTTATAGCTCCTGCCAATACATTTATTTAGTGCATTCCTTTGCTTGGGCGTGCAGTCAATAAGCATTGAAAATGAACTGAAGGTTCTTTTGCTAATCTGTTTTTGATTCTTGTCGCTTTGCTATAACAACTCTTAAGAACTGAGCTGACCAAATTTCATATTGACTCTGACAGGTTAAAATATAGTTTTTAATGAAAATATCTGAGCTTGTTTGTTTTTATATATAAAACCTGGATAACATGTTACTTTGGAATCCATCTATCCATTTTGATGCTGCTCTGATTATCTTAAGGAGCCCTGGTGCAGCAAATGTTAAGTTCTCAGCTGTTAAGCAAAAGGTTGGAACCCACTAGTGTCTCCCTGAGAGAAAAGATCTGGCAGCTAGCTCTCAGGAAGAGTTCACAAAGTCCTCTGTTTGTGATCTGGACAGAGTCGAAGTGTCCCATAGGGTTTCCATGGCTGTAAGTCCTTCTGGAAGCAGACTGGCAAATATTACTCCTACAGATCAACTGGTGGGTTCACACAGTCAAGTCTCTCAGTTCACAGCTGAGCACTTCATCACCGTACCTCCAGGACTCTTCCTGTGAAGATTGTTGTTGTTGTTAAGTGACTTTGAGTTGGTTCTGACTCATAGTGACCCTTAGATGGTTCCTGAGTCTTTAAATATTCAGAGGAACAGAAGCCTTATCTTTCTCCCAAGAAGCAGTTGGTGGGCTCAAGCTGTGGACCTTGTGGTTGGCAGTTCATGCTTATTGTATATAGCCACCACACTCCCCTTGTGAAGATTACAGAATAAGAAACCCTATAGTGCAATTCTACCCTGTCATATGCGGTTGTTGATGCTGTTTTGTTGAGTCTGGTCTGATTTATAGTGACCCTGTATAGGAGTTCTGAGGACTGGCTGGTGGATTGAATGACTGACCTTGTGATCAGCAATCCGCTGCTTACTCTATTGCATCATCCTAGGACTCCTCTGTCATTTAGGATCTATATAGTTGGAACCACACACAACAAAGGATTATTTTAAGGCTTCTTTCATTTGCCATGAGATGAAAAACACTTTGGAGAATGATGCTATTTTCTTCCTTTTCAAGTAAGGAAACAGAGGCTTAGAAAGTTTAAGTAACTTTCCTGAGGTGTTCAATAAATGTTTGCTAGATTGGACTGTAATGATGTGTGTTGTCTTCTGTGTACTACACCAGTTACTTTGCCTGCTTCTTCTTTCTGTAGTAATATAGGTTATGTGCTTGTTTTAAGGAAACCCTCGCCCATTTCTCAGACCTGAGGGAGAAAAACTTCAGAGGAGCAGGGCCAGTTAGCCTGAGGAAAGAGTGCTTTTCTCCTAGAAGTTTCTCTTGAGCCCATCTCCCCTTCTCAGGTTAGAGAACTAACACTTGGACATCTCCATATGCACTGCTGAACGCTATGGAGTCCCACCCAGAAGACACTCTTTGGTACTAAGCCAAGTGATCCTTTAAAACTGTTTGGCAAATTGCTTTGCAATTCATTTTGCCATCAAGTGCTATGCAAATGCTAAGTGATTATCTTTATTATGATACCTGCATTCATGTACACTTCTGAGTTTCTTCCAGGCCTATTTTGCAGACATTTTACAAAAATATTCCATTATAAGTACATTTTTCTTAGTCTTACTATCATTCCTAACTTGTAAGACCCTACTGTACCGCTCTGCATGAAGTTGTGTATTCATTGCTATATTCCTCATTGATATACAGAGAAGACATGGAGGATGTACAAATAAAAACAAAATGTGTTAAACGCCAACACGAATGCTAAACATTGCTTTGGTTTTATCCAAAAAGGTACCAGTGATGTTGGCCTCATCAAAGGGCTTATTCTGTATGCTAAGGCACATACAGGAATCCTTTCAATATAATATAAAATGATAAATATACCAACATGTACATCAGGGTGTAAATGGAATTCAGAAGTGATTTTATATTTAGTAATTTATGTAGCAAATATCAGTGAACACCAATTATTTGTCAACGTCTGGGAATAAAGTAATGAGCAAAACAAATAAGATCCCTGACTCATGGGGGGAAGACACTATTCCACTCTAAAGGAAAGTTTCTGGCATAACCCATTCCTAAGAGGAATTAATGATCCTTCAAGGTATCTTCTAAGTTGTAAACTTTGAGTTTGTAAGAAAGACAGCTAGCTTTGTACTATAGTAGCGGTCGACCCCAAAATTTCGCTGACTTGTATTAAAATAGGTTTTATTTTGCACAAACTGCATTTTGTGCACAAACTGCATCTCTGTTTTATACTATCCTTACTCTAAGACTACACAGACACATATATGATAAGCTTTGAAAAATTTGTTGAGAAATGGAACTGAGAGATACTGAAATTTTTCCATAAACTTTTCAACACCCATTATGTTTTAACTGAGCAGTGATACAAAGCAAGGAACTTGGGGGCAATGAAAAGTTTGAGAAACCTGAATTCCTTGATGGTTCAGGTGAGTTACATGTGCATTCAGAAAAAGAAAAAAATAAGTCTCACTGTCTTGAAAAGCGTAAAGACATAGCAAATTGTAAAATTTCAGCGAAAGATTTTTGGTTTGTTTATTTGTCATTAATGAGAAGGAATCCTAGTAGCATCGTAGATTATGATCTGGGTTGTTAACCACAAGGTCAGCAGTTTGAATCCACCAATCACCCCGAGGGAGAAAGATGAGGCTTTCTATACTCGGAATCTCCTCGGTGGCACACAACTACCACCACCACCGTCATTAGTGGGAGAAACGAACAGAGCACATAGATCTGAAAGACACCGTACAGAGGTGTAGAGGTCGACGCTGAGTTATCTCCATCGATATTTGAGCCTGAATAAGGTAAAAAGCCCTTTTTAAAATGCTTGACCCTCCTCTAAATGGTTTTGAAATTGTTTCAGAATGAAATCAACAATAATACAGTCATCTGAAACAAGACAAAATTGACCCTAGAGAAGTCTAGCTGTGAAGAAAAAATGGTCGGGAGCCACAGAGAACTAAACCACAGGCTCCTTCTCAAGTGTCGGTCACCATTGTCAATAACAAGTCACAGCTAAGAAAGTTGTGTGTGCTGTCTTCGACGTTGGCAAATCCAGTCAATAAAGTATAATTGGAACCTGACAAGACGGTAGCATGTCAAAGGTGTATTTAAGCAGAAACTGAGATACTGAAGTGTTTGTGTAAAAAATTGAGCGCATCGTCTAATTATAAGTTTAAGAACTTTAAGAAGTTTGAACGTTGTGAATCTGCCATGTGAGTGAGTTACGCTGCTGGAACATGACAAGTACGTCAATAGATCTCAGTCAGAATCTAGAAAGAAATGTCAACATATCACCCAGAGGAGCATCACTCTTAGTAAGCAATTAGAGGGTGGGTTGAGACAGATGGACTCTGCCTCTTTGATTGGGATAAGCAAAAATGATTAAAATATCAGTTCAGCTTGTCTCTTTAAAAGACACACTAGAGAAAATTGGACTTTTTGTTAAGTCAATAACGGGGAATTTTATTAACACATTCTTCTTGTTGTTAAGTGCTGTTGAGTCACTTCCTACTCAAAGTGACCCTGTATAGGACTTCCGAGGAGCAGCTGGGCATGATGGGGGTTGAACCGTGTGGTTCAAACTGACCTTGTGGTCCAGGACATTAACCCCCAGTGCCACGCCAGGATTCTGTATGCTTGTTAGGTGTTTAATCTACCACCCTACGACTGCTGACCTCAAACTTTTCTTGACAATCAAAGAAAGATAGCAAGATATGAGAAGGAGAATAGAGACACAGTCCACTTTTCTATGATAAAGTAGACTAAAAGTTAAGCCGGTATGCAGATCACAGGCAGTTTGGTAATAATCTGTGGTTGTTGTTAGCCACCCTTGAGTTGGCCCTGGACTCATGGCAACCCCATGTACCATGGCACCAGACCATAGTGATCCACAGATTTTCACTGGCTGATTTCAGAAGTAAATATCCAGGCCTTTCTTCCTGGTCTAGAAACCCTGCTTAAACCAGTTCAGCATCAGAGCAGCATGCACTTTTCTGTCAACAAGGCGTAGTAACTGCACTGGAGATGCACTTGTCCAGGAATCAAATCTGGATCTCCCACATGGGAGAGGAGAATTCTACCACTAATGGTAACATCACTTACTGGGATTCCAAATTCAGAGGTTTCAACAGAGACACTGACTGTGTACCTTTTTCCTGAAATTCATTTTTGATGCTGTTGTTGTTAAGTGAGTTCTGACTCATAGTGACCCTGTATAGGGTTTCCAAGGAGCAGCTGGTGGGTTTGAACCACCGACCTCATAGTTCACAGCCCAGTGCTGATTATACAGTGCCACACCATTAGTGCAGGAGGAGTGTTCCATTTCACACCTGTGTTCTGTTCTGCCCTCAACACCAAATTAATTCCCTTTAGTGGGTTTGTCATTTTTCTGCTAATATTACACAAAATTGGAGCTCTGGTAGCCTAGTAGTTAGGAGTTGAGCTGCTCATCTCAAGGTCAGCAGTTTGAAGCTACCAGCCATTCCGCTGGAGAAAGATGAGGTTTTCTGCTCCTGTAAAAGTGACAACCTTGGAAACCCTACAGGGTCGCTGTGAGTTAGAACCAACTCCATGGCACACCCCCACCACTACCACCAGGACACAAAGTAAGGAACCCTGGTGATGTTGTTAAATAAGCACTGGACTGCTAACCACAAGGTTGTCGGTTCAAACTCATCAGCCACTACACACACACACACACACACACACACAAATGAGGCTTTCAGCTCCCAAAGAGATATTTGATGTTAAGAACCGTTGTGTCGGTCCTGACCCATAATGACCCTGTATAGGGTTTCCAGGGAACAGCTAGTGGGTTTAACTATGGACCTTGTGGTTTGAAGTCCAGTGTTGATCCTATAGTGCCACACCAGGGGTCCCCACAGAGATACACAACCTTGGAAATAGGGTCACTATGAGTCTGGGTTTGGTTTTGGGTTTTAATGCACAAAATCAGGGGTACAGATGGATGGACTGGCTTGTTAAGCAGAATAAATAGAGTAGTGTCAGGATCTCTTTCTTCCGTGTAACTTAGCATCCCATTGGCAAGACTGCATAAATCATCCTAACATTTCCATGGAGTAATCTCATTTTTCTTCCATGCCATTTTGCTGATAGATTGTGTCTTGGTCTATAGTGAATACTGCTTTGGAGTGTAACTTTTATTTATAGCACAGGTAAATTGGGCATGTTTTATTAGTATGGAGAAGGTCAAAAATTAAGTTTGCACATTTTTTCTTCTTTGCGTTTCTACTCATTTCATGTAATTAATGAGGTAGTAGTATCAATGTGGTACTGTAGTCTAATGAGCCAGACTGCAAAGTCGTTTGAACTGCAAGGCCGGTGGTTCAAATTTGCCAGTGGCTCCTACACAGCATCGCTATGGGTAGGAATCGACTTGATGGCATTTAACAACAACAACAACAACAGTATCAATGTCTTACTTTGTTGTTGTTGTTGTTGTTGTTAGTTGCCACCGAGTCCATTGCAACTCATGGTGGCCTCATGTGCTACAGGGTAAAACTGCTGTATGGGAGTTTGGGATGTCATCTGAGAGAAAGAACATAGCCAGCCCTGTCTTCTGTGATGCCACTGTTGGGTTCAAAGTACCAACCTTAAGTTAGCAAGTGGGCACAAGCCATTGATGCCATTTCATGGACTTGATTTACTGGGTGAAGTTTAACAACATGTCTTTGCTGTGGTAAAACCAAGCCAGGCACTATGCCGTTTCTACTCCCTCGAGCTCCCCATTTTCATGCCTGAAAATGCAACAACCAGACTGGCAAACTGACAAACAGCATTCAGAATACACCACAGACAGGGAAACTTTTTTATTATGTCTACCTCTTTTTGCATATTAAAGAAGATCATCAAATAACTGATTATTTATTGCTTTTTCCAACCAAAAAACGATTTCCTAATTCTTATTGGATTTATTACTAAAGAACACAAGAAGTCAGCTTTTACATGAAAACTCTTCCTACTATAATACAACATAAAATAAAATAACCAAAATTAAGCTTAAGGTTTGGTTCTATGCTTGGTGACCTTTGACTCTATAAATCTGAATAAACAATAAAGTTATAAGAACTCATAACTCCTTTGGTCCAATTAGACAGAGAAATTGAATTGGGATTTACAGAAGTACGGAAAATGACTTTGGAATTTTAAGAAGAGGAAATTGATTTTTAATAAGGTGGCTGTATTTATATATGCATGGTATACTTAGTTTTTCATGTGTTTTTAGAAAATTAATTTCTAGACTTCCTTTTTACTCCAACATGAGAACCTTAGTTTGTTGTTGTTAAGTGCTATCAAGTCAATTCCTACTCATAGTGAGCCTGTCCAGGGTTTCCAAGGAGCAAATGTTGGCTAACTATCTGCCTTGTGGTTAGCAGTCCAGTGCTTATCCTACAGCGCCACACCCTAGTTTATGAAAGCCATTTTAGCTTCCATTGATAATCATTACAGCGCTTTGTGTGTGTGTGATGATTGGCATAAAATCAAAGTTTTCTTGACTTGTCAAGACTACTTGCTCAAACTTTTCAGTCTTTCTCCACCTGAAAAGGCATAGTGCAGACTCTATATGCTGAGTCTTTTCTTTGGAAGGTTGGAAACTTGAATGCAGCAATATGTTTGGTGGAGACATTTATCAGGAAACATGGACTCTCTCCCCTAGTCCTATAACTAATTTGTCAAATGACAAAAGTAAATAATCTAGGTTCTCCAGGACTCAGCTTCCTCACCTGGAATTCCTTTGGGTCTATATGTATTACAGTAAGTGTATGCTCAAATCTTGGCCAAATACCATGATAAAAATAAATCCTACAAGTGTAGGCCCGTTTATTTTTCTCTTGTCACGTTCTATCCAGTTTATCTCTGTCTGCCTCTTTTGATGTCATTTTCCCAAAGAAAACTGCATACACTTACAAAAAAGTCATTTTCTGAGGGCATGATTTATGTCTGATAAGTGTCTAAATAAAATCAGTTCAGTTTTTCAATAATCTTCCATACTCCTTGCATTAAAAGAGACACTCTTACTGTGCTGAGTACTTCAATTTAGAAATGCAAATGATATTGAAACTTGCCTTTTCCTGAGGGTAAAGAGGATATTAACCACCCACTTGTTTATTGGCTCTAGTTAATAGCTACAATAAATGAACATGACAGATAGCACCAAATTTCAGTGTTTTAATATTTTTACATAGACAAAGTTGGCAATAAACTCCAGTCCTCATGTCAACTCATCTAGTCATCAAAAGTAAAAAAAAAGTATGCTTCAATGTGTATAGTCTATTGGTACCAACACTGAAGTGGGTCCAGATAATTGCTTTTTTTCTAGTCTCCACCATTGATTGGGGAGTCCTGGTGGGGCGCGCTGGTTTAATCCATTGGACTGCAAAGTCAGTTTGAACAGCAAGATTGGCAGTTCAAGCTCACCAGCCAATCCATGGAAATCCTATACAGGGTCACTATGGGTC
>NW_006408523.1:19502889-19504925 GCF_000296735.1 Chrysochloris asiatica | reverse complement strand
GCTCACCAGCTGCTCCTTGGAACCACAATACAGGGTCACTATGGATCAGAACCAACTTGATGGCCCTTAACAATAATGTAGGCAGGAAGGAGGGAAAAGGGAGGGTTAATGGTGATATAAAATACATTAAGGGTGGGGTCACACAGCTGGCTATTGCGGTTGCTCTCAGTAAGGTGTGTACCTGTGGGAAGCTGAATAGGTAAATGTTGTGATCGATTTATAACAACAACAATGGGGTAGCTGCTGAGGCTGCTTATGTACAACCAAAAACCTCATGGGATTTGGTCCCTTGGCTTGGAGTTTAAGGGTTATGGATTCATGGGACATTCCAGTTAATTGGCCGAATACCATATTAAGTGCTTCTGTTCTACCTCTGTTTTCATTGCATAGTGCATTGGGCCTTGAAAGCTTGTTAATGGCCATCTAAAATGCAACATTGGGTCTTTATTCATCTGGAACAACCAAGGAAGAAGGGGAGTCAGATAGAAGAGGAGGATGAAACCCTATACTGGGTCTCTATGGGTCAGAACCCATTTGAAGACAGTTAACGACAACAATAGAACGAGTGTCTAATTGTCTCTGTGAGCAGTTAGGTCTCCTGCTTCCTTTGTCATGAGTTCAAAAGAATGGATGATGCCCAGCTACTGTTACTGAACATTTTGACTAAGGATTCTATAGAAGAATGCCGATCAAAAGGGGAAATGCAGAATTAAAAATTATCACAGACTCCAGATTCTGTGGAAACATGGAAACTGGATGAATCCTCAAAACTACTGTCTGACATAGTCTTTAAAACTAAACAAAATATATTCCTGACATCTTCTTTAAGTCAAACATAGTTTAGCTTAAGTGGTATAAGATATCTGCCTTGAGCATTGTGCTCTTTAGAGACCTATCCATATTGGATTCGAGACACAAGAACATCTTGAAGAGATAGAAGGAAACCATAGGGGGTAGTGAGTTTATGTTAATGGAGATGATCAGCTCCAGAAGGGAAGATGGAAATGACTACACAGCTCAAGGCATGTGCTCTATGTTACTGAATGGTGCATATCGAAACTGTTGAACTGCTGTGTGTTTTCAAAATAAAAATTAGAAAAACAAACAACATTGTCATTTATTAGGGATCAAATTGGCAATAGCAACTTTAAAGATTAGGTGAGTAAGGGAGAAATAATTTAGAAAAGGAGGGTGAGTATGTTAGCACAACTTGGTGTTATAAATGTCACTGAATTGTACATGTAGAAACCTGGTGAATTGGTGCCTGTTTTGCTGTATATCTTAGTATCTAGGGATGCTGTAACAGAAATACCACAGTGGATGGCTATAATAAACAGAAATGTATTCTCTCAGCACAGTTTAGGAGGCTGGAGGTCCAAATTCGGAGTGCTGACTCTACAGAAAAGTCCTTGTCCCTTTTCAGTGTCTATAGGCCAGCATTCCTTGGGGATCCCATGTGTCTTGGCATTTATCTTCCCCAGATCTGTGGTTGTTGTTGTTAGGTGCCATTGAGTGAGTGTCAACTCATACTGACCCTCTATATACAACAGAATGAAACACTGCCCGGTTCTGTGCCAATCCCACAGTTGTTGCTATATTTGGGACCATAGCTGCTGCCATTGCACCAGTCCATTTCATTGGAGGGATTTCCTGTTTTCCCCACCCCTCCACTTTACCAAACATGATATTCTTCTCTAGGGACTGCTCACTCCTGATGATTGTCTGAAGTATGAGAGACGAAGTCTGGCTATCCTGGCTTCCAGGAAGCATTCTGATTGTCCTTCTTCCAACAGAGATGAGTTTGTTCTTTTGGCAGTCCATGGTACTTAAATATTCTCCTTTCTGCTATGGTCTTCTTTATTCACTGTCCAACTTTTGCATGTATCTGAAGTGATTGCTAATACCATGGCTTGAGTCATGTGGACCTTAGTCTACAAATTGACATCTTTGCTCTTCAACACTTTAAAGAGGTCTTGTGCAGAAGATTTGCCTAATGCAATATGTCATTTGATGTCTTGATTGCTGCTTCCATGAGT
>NW_006408523.1:19491315-19502004 GCF_000296735.1 Chrysochloris asiatica | reverse complement strand
GTCCATTTCAGCTCACCAAGGCCTAAGATATAGATGTTTATGCATTCCTTTTCATTTTTGACAACTTCCAATTTTCCTAGATTCATACTTTGCACATTCCATGTTCTGATTATCAATGAGTGTTTACAGCTGTTTCTCTACATTTTGAGCTGTGCACTATCAACAAATTATTGTCCTGAAGGCTTTCCTTCATTCTGTCAACACTACTTTTAGGAGGAAGCTCTTCCTTAGTCATATTTTGAGTGCCTCTGAGGGCTCTTCATCTGGGACTTTATCTGACAATATTTTGGTACTCTCCATCATGTTTCAATATTCAATATTCTTGTGCTATCTGACAGGAGCTCTGGTAGCGTAGTGGTTACTAATCGGGCTGCGAACTGCAAGGTCAGAAGTTCAAAACTACCAGCTGCTCCATGGGAGAAAGATGAGGCTTTCTGCTCCCATAAAGATTTACAGCATCAGAAACCCTATATAGGGTTGCTATGAGTCCGAACTGACTCCATGGCAATTAACAACAACAGCGACATCTGACAGTATTCCGCTGCTATTCATAAGATTTTCAGTGACTGATATTCAGAAGCAATCTGTCTCTTCCTCCTCCTAGTCTGTCTTTGTCTGGAAGCTCAGTTGAAACCTGTCCACCATGGGTGACCCTGCTGGTATTTAAAAGTCCCATGGCTTAGCTTCCAGAATCACAGCAACCTACAAGCCACCATTGTATGACAAACTGACAGATGTGTGGTGGGATTCAAAACTAGTTGGATGAATATGACTTGCATAGAGCAGTTCCATATCAGTTCTCCTTGTTGTTATGAAGGATGCATCAAGAATCATATTAAAACAAATGAGTAGTGGGAAATGGAAAAAATGTTGCTGTTGTCTGTTTTTATTGTTGTTAAGTGCCTGAGAGTTGGTTCTGACTCATAGCAACCCTGTTTAGGGTTTCAGAGGAGCCCAGAATAACATAGTAACTGCCTTTAAGACTTATTTTTAATAATAATCCATAAGCTGACAATTTGATGGGTTCCTCTTTCAATTTTGTTTAAAGTAAGAAACAAACAAACAAACAAACAAAAAACAACTATCTTCTCAAAGGATCTGTTACCGGCACATTAGAAGAATTTATTTTCTCTATGTGAAGATGAGTCTGTCTGTTTCGGAAAAGATTTACAGTCTCAGAAACCCTATACAGGGTTGCTATGAATCAGAATTGACTAAGTGGCATTGGGTTTGGTTTTTTGGTTTCGTTCTACATGAAGGATAGTATTTTGGATTGTTCCTAGACACTCACTTCAATTTCTGATTCCCAGGTATTTACATTTTTGTGCTGTTTTTCATGTTACGTTTAGGAAAGGGTGAGAAGATAGGGGGTTTGTTTCTGTGTTACTTGTGAGGTGGCCGATTATGACTTTGACAGTAAGCTCTCTATTGGGCAGATCACTTTTAAGAAAGTGTTCATAAAGAAGTTGAAGTGATGAAAATGGATTGACTTAAAATTGTTCATTCCCAGGTACTCCTTGGAAAGTTCTGACAGATAGTATTCAAGGTTAGACCGTAGAAGAAGAACAGGAGGTGACCCTAGAAGACAGGAAGGAGAACAGGAACAATGACCAGAGACTAGACAGTGAGTGGAAGTAACAGTGATGTACATGAGATTCAGAGACTGAGCAGAACGTTATATGTGTTTAATGGCAGATGATGGAGAAGCAACTACTCTTTCTCCCGTATAGGTCTGTGTGATATGGACGGCTAAGACACACCTGTTACACATCTATTCATGGCTGAAAGTTTGGGACTTCAGTAGATTTTGTTGTTGCAGTTGTTATTATATACATTTGCTGGAAAATTTCAGAAGAAATAAAGAAAGCTCTTTAGATTACCATCATCTTGATTCATTTTCCTTGTGGCACAGTAAACAAACAGCATTTGAATCACTTAAAGTGCTTTCAAAGTCTGAGAAAACAAACCAAAATTGAAGGTCAAATAATCTGTACATATTATAAGACAAAATGCATTTCAACAAATATGTTACGCTCACATGACTCTCCTGATGAGATTTGGGAGATAGGAGTTTAAAAAGTAAATGTCAATGAAAAGTTAGAAAGAAAATGCTAAAACTCTCTCTAACAGAAAGGCCTTGAAAAGATTAATTTAAGTGTTCTTCCTAAGTGTGATAAGTACATTTAATATTTCTCCACTTCAGAGCGAGATAAACATTGGAAGATTAAAAGTAATGAAAATGCTGACCCAAAGATATTCTATAACTCAGTTTTTAACTGAATTTATTTTTTGTAATTAAAAAGCAGGATGCCTCTGGAAGCCAAATTAACTCTTTCTTCCAAGTTTCAAGACTTTAATCCAATATCCTAAAATATGTACTTTGTAATATACAAATTTACTTACCAACAGACTCTATGTACATGTTTGGAGATAATTCCTTAGGTCTTAGCATTTCCATGAATAGGGCTCCTGGTGTGGCACTGTAGGATCAGCACTGGAGTGTGAACCCTAAGGTCGTTGGTTCAAACCCACCAGCTACTCCTTGGAAACCCTGTACAGGATCACTATGAGTTGGAATTGACTAGACAGCATTTAACAATAACATACAGTAAGCTAACTAGGTTCATCAAACTATATTTTTATACCATGTAAGCCATGCAATATTAGCCTTTAAACACAGCCAACTCCTTGGAACATAATTAATTCTTTCTGTGTGTGTACTCATCCACAGGACCTGGGATAATTAGTGCTCAGTAAAGTTGCTCATAATACATTCTTGTTGTTTCTGATGCTAGATGCATTCAAGTCAGTTCTGACTCATAGTGAGCCTATATAGCATTTTTAAGAGTGACTGGTGGGTTTGAACTGCCAACTTTGTTGTTACTAGTCCAGTGCTGATCTTACAGCATCACACCAGGTCTCGATTTATACTTAGTCCTCAGTCCAATTGTTTGTAGTGTATGTAAAATGAATGGTCAGCATTAGTCTCAAGAAAGAAAGACTGAAAGCATTCCCCTTGGGAATAGCCACCAGCAAAGGTGCCCTTTATTTGATGTCATGCTGGAAATTTTAACCTGAGCAATAAGGCAAGAAAGGGAAGGAAAAAGAATCCAAAAAGAAGAAGTAAAGTTATGTCTATTTGCAGACAATCCCAAAGACTTGGCAGAAACTTACTACAACTCATTGAAAGATTTAGCAAAGTGATACTAGGATACAAAATCAACATTTTTTGCTCACAATAATTTATTTTCAGCTTTGATCTAAAACTAAATCTATAGCTTCATATTACTTTATTGAAAAGTAGAAATTAATGGTGAGCAATAGTCCTAGAATTTGTCCCATGAACTGAAATAACAGAAGATTAAGGGGTGGCACTCTAGGATAGACAGTAGACTATGAACTACAAGGTCAGTGGTTCAAACCCACTAACTCCTCAGTAACTGCATACAAGGTTGCTATGAGTGAGAACTGACTCAGAGTCACTTACCAACATTAACAACAATCGTTTTTTCTATTAGGTATTAGGTATCAAGGACTCTGGGGCTACGATGGAATTAAACACAAATGGCATATCTTAACCAACCACAAAAGATATTAAATTTTTCTAAAATGTGTTTAATGTCACTGATTTAGTAATCAATCATGTGAAAGTATATTTACTGATGTACTATCAAGATATGCAAAGGAAGGAGCCTGGGTGAGACTTAAGGTATAAGCATTGGACTGCCAGCCACAAGTTTGGCATTCCAAATCCACTAGCCAGTCTTTGGGAGAAAAATGAAATTGTCTGCTCCCATAAAGATTTGCAGCCTGAGAACGTCTATCCAGGGTGGCCATGATGTGGAATACGTTCAGTGGAAGTGAGTTTGGTTTTTAGATCATGATAAGCAAGTAAAAAACAACCCCTTGTTTTTTATGATACCAATTATAAATGATAGGATGGTATGCTGAGCAAATAATCTGATGAACTGTATCAGATGAAGAAGAACATGGCATCAGGAAGACTTTTTAATAACTTGTGATATACAGATGATACAATCTTGTTTGAGGAAAGTACAGAGGACTTAAAATATTTGCTGATGAAGATTAAAGACTACAAACTTCAGTATGGATTGCACCTCAATGTAAAGAAAACAAAAATCCTCACAGTTGGACCAATAAATAAGATCATGATAAATGGGGAAAGGTTTGAAGATGTCAAAGACACAAAAGAGTTGTTCATTTTTCTTGCATTCACAATGAATACTCATGGAAGCAGTGATCAAAAAATCAAATGATGTCTTGCAGTAGGCAAATCTGTTTCACAAGACCTCTTTAAAGTGTTCAAGAGCAAAGATACCAGTTTGAGGATTAACTCAAACCTTGGTTATTTCAGTTACCTCATATGCATGTGAAAATGGGACAATAAATAAGGAAGACCATAGAAGAATTGATGCATTTGAGTGATGGTGTTGGAGAAGGATATTGAAAGTACCATGGACTTCCAGAAGAACAAACATGTCTGTGTTGGAGGAGGCAAGGATGACAAAACTTTGTCTCTCGTATTTTGGAAATTTTTTTCTGGAGGGATCAGTCCCTGGAGAAGGACAGTATGCTTGGTAATATCAGCAAAGAAGAGGAAGACCCCGAACGAGATGGATTGACATCATGCCAACAGTAAAGGGTTCAAGTATAACAACAATTGTGAGGATTGTGTAGAGGACTATGAAGTGTTTCGTTCTGTTTGCATAGGTTCACTATGAGTTTGAACCAACTCAAGGACACCAAACAACAACAGCAAAAGCATCAGAAAGGACAGGTGTTTTCAGGTTCTTGGAATGTAGAGGCATTCTTTGGGAAAGCACAAGGATACTGCAGGAGCTGTCTGGGGGGAAAAAAAAGTTAGCCACTTCTTACATTCCATCATTCTTTTGAAGTAATTACTGTGAAATAATATTGCTTAGTTCTATGTCAAATGTATCATAACTAACACATGAAATTAGTTTCATCCTTCAAAGTAAACCCCTTGTGAGACTGAAGAATCATTCAAGTGATCCTGCAGTATTTGGGGGAACAATCTTTTATACTGTCTCAACACTAGAAAATTTGAAACATTATTTCTGTATCACTTTTTTGCAAACCTTCCTGTGATTGATTTCACTGAATTTGGCTTTTGTTGGCATAGGCTCCCCACCCTAACCCATGCCATAAAATACTGGAAAGGAGTATTATCACCAACAGTTCTGCTTATGCTCTTATCAAACTGTCCTTAAAAAATAAAGTTACTTTAAGATAAAAATTACAGAAACATTAAATCAGTGGATAGCCCATGGAATATTAATTCCACATGATCCCAGTTTAGAGAACGGTCTCCTGTTCTCCGGGCATGTATGATACCGGAGTTTGTTTTTCCATTGCCTTGTTATGAGTAGAACCTGGTCCATCACCAACTCTGTATTTTTCATTCAAACTCTGAGACAATTCTCACTTGCCTTTCCTCACCTGTGAATCCTTGCTCTCTGGATAACTAAATGCAAACACACTGTGCATGCTCATGCAATATTCATTGAATGAATCTAAAAATGAATTTGTCCATAGGCTTCCATTTGATTATTATTGAAAGAAAAGGGGAGGGGGAAAAACATATTTTCTTGATGTCGTACTGTCTCTTTTCTTTCTCAAAGACCATCATCTTACTGTGCTTTGTCCCTTAGTTTTATCAAGGGTAGAGTCACTTCTGACCTCCTTTGGATTATCCCTTCCCAATCAAACATCAGATCTCCCCATACTCAGGAAGTTCTTCAGTAATGTTGCCTTACTTGTTAATGACTGTCCTTGGAAAGTTGTAATTCAACTGATTAGAACATAGACATGTTACTGTTGTGAAATCTCTGAACTCACATTTCTATTATTCCTCTTCACTTTTGAGACTTCTTCAGAACAGCCCCATACCCGTACTTTGCATGAAGAATGGGAGTATTACATCAAAATATATTTAGCACCAGAAAAATTCTCACCTCGGGTTCCGTTCTGGAACTGAGAATGACAAATGTGAATTCTATACGTGTGTTAACAACTGTTGTTGCTGATATTGTTGAGTGCTGTTGGGTCCATTCTTACTCCTAGCGGCTTGACTCTTCATGACAGAGCCCCACTGCCCTCTATGGTTTGCTAGGCTCTCCTCTTCACCGGAACCCATCACCAGGTCTTTTCTCCTCTGGAGCTACTGCTGCATTCAAACCACTGAGCTTTTGCTTAGCAGTCAAATGCTTAACCATTGTGCCACCAGTGCTCCTTGTGCTTACAATTATATGGTATAAATTGACAGAAAAACACACTGGTGTATGTGGAGAACTTTAAATACATAGACAGATAGAGAAAGAGATAGACCATATCCATGTGTCGTGCATCCAAAATTATATCGGCCAGTCCTTTACCGAAACCCCACAATATAGTGTTTGCCCATGTTCCTGTGAGTAGGGGACACATTTTAATTTAATTTCTCTTTATCATATGCCGCACTCACTCACTCACACCCATCCAATCAATTCCAACTCATAGCAACCTGGTATAAGGTTTTTGAGACTGCAAATCTTTACGCGAGCAGAAAGCCTCATTTTTCTCCTGCAGAGCAATTGATGGGTTTGAACTGCTGACTTTTGGTTAGTGTCCAGTACTTATCCTACAACATCATCCACATAAACCGTATGCGGGGTTGTTATGAGTCAAAACTGACTCTTCGGCCCTTATCAGCAACCAGCTCCTTGTACTAGGCATTTGAAGTTTTACACATTCTTGAGATAGTAACTGGTTTGGTTTTGTAGGCTTGATAGTGCCACATCCCCTTACTTTAAAAGAAGATTGCATGTATTCCATAGCAGATGCATTATAAATGTGCTCACACCACTAGACAAAGGCTACAAAGTCATAGCTGTCACCAAAGTGGATTCTTAACTTCAGTGGCTCATATTTAAAATCACCTCTAAAATGTTTCTTCTAAATGAAGTCACATTTAAGCTGTAATTTCTAACGGAGGAAGACAACTATTCCCTGATGACACACTTAGGGATCTTGTTTTACATTCTATGATGACATTTTGAAAATCTACATTTGGGTAAAGTTAAGAATGTCAAATAGACAGCCCAAATAAAAGGCAGTGTCACTAAGAACTCAAAATTATATAGCAAAGTAAAATTAAAATGATGTTATGTTCCACTGAGTAAACATACTCAAAAACCCTCTGAAATACATATTTAACTAGTAGAAAGAGCTATTTCAGTTTAAGGATGAAAAGTATTCATTCTTGTATGTATATGTGTGTAATTTATTTAAGTGCTATTTGGAGCTATTACAGTCTAACAAGCGAATAATAACATACATTTACTTACATCTATGGTAGTTTCAAATACCAGTGACATAACTCCCAGAATCACAGCAACACACAAGCCATCATAGTGCGACAAACTGACAGACAAGTGGTGGAAGTATTGTGCAGTATTGCATTAGGCTAATCTGCTGCACAAGACCACTTTAAAGTGTTCAAGAGCAAAGCTGTTAAATCTGAAGACTAACATGCACCTGACCCAAGCCATGGTATTTTCCATAGCCTCATATACAATGAATAAGAAAGAGTGCAGAAGAATGGATGCATTTGTGTTACGATGTTGGAGAGGACTATTAAAGACACCATGGACTGCCAGAAGAACAAACACATCTGTGTTGGAAGAAGTACTACCAGAATGCTCCTTAGAAGTCAAGATAGCCAGACTTCATCTACCAGACTTCGAACATATTATCAGGGGGAACCAAGGTGCTCTGGTAGCACAGTGATTACGAGTCAGACTGCCAACCTCAAGGTCAGCAGTTCAAAACAGGTGGTTCCATGGGAGAAAGATGAGGCGTTCTGCTCCCGTAAAGATTTATAGCCTCAAAAACCCTGTGCAGGGTCACTATGAGTTGGAACCAGCTCCATAGTACTTAACAACAACAACAACAATCAGGGGCAATCAGTACCTGGAGAAAGATACGCTTGATAACGTGGGAGTCAGCAAAAAAGAGGGATCCCTCCCAGTGAGGTGAATTGGTACTGTGGCAGCAGCAATGGGCTCAAATGTAGCAATAATTGTGAGGATTGGGTGGTGTTTCGTTCTGTTGTACATAGGGTCACTATGAGTCAGAACTGACTCGACAGCTCTGAACAACAACGACGTGGAAGTTTCAGAGAATGAAAGTAAATATAGAAGCTAGCAATAGGTAGCAATGCATTCATGACATTATTTGGCAAGCACTAACATAGGGTGGATGACTGACAGTTTCATGGATGCAAGTCTTTGCATTCATTGTCCTGTTTTATTCTGATCCACAATATTCATGTTATTTCAACTTAGTTTTGCAAATCCTATAGATATGGTTGTAAAGTATGCAAATTATGATGAATCCTTTTCCCTCAGACCCAGCAAGTTCACTATACTTTATGGCTTGTAAATGATTCATAAAACTAATGTATTTTCCAGCAAGATTTCTAGTTAATGAATAAATTACACTTAAAAAAAAAAAAGATAAAAGCAATTTTATCACCATAGTGCTGTTTGTCAACCATGTAGAGATTTTTTTTTTCTTTCAAGCAATTTATAATTGTTTCCTATCTTATCCTTGTTTTCTCATAATGGTTCAAGATGAACAGAAGAGAGGCTTAGAGTGAATGCATTTAATTAATGTTAAAAATGAATTAGAACCCCACAAAGGTGTTCTGTTTGCATTCACAGAAATTCCTCTCCACCAAACCACCATTAAGCGACAGTTGACCGCTAATTAATGGTGCATAATCTGGTGACTGCTTGATAGAAAATGTTGAAATATGACTCAGGTCATACACATCAATTTGGGTTTCATCTAATTTAGGGTTGATTGTATGTATATTGGTTTTTGGTATTATTAATTACATGGCTAAATATAGCCTATGGTTAATGATGAAGCAGTGTTTCTAACTCTGAAGTTCCATTAACACAATTATCATAGTAGCAGGGAACTCAGTAGCTCCAGATGATAAGCACTCCACTGTGAATCACAAGATCTGCGGTACTAGCCCTCCAGCCACTCCATGGGAGACTTTTGCTCCCTTGAAGCTTTAAAGCCTTGGAAACTCTATACAGCTTTGTTATAAGTCAGAACCGACTCTGTGGCACTTAATAGCACCAACAACAATGTGGCAATAGGAATTTATTTGTTAAAGTTACATCTGTTCCTTCTTTAAACAACAACAACAACAACAACAAAACCCCCACAACTTTATAACATACAATTGATACACTAAAAAGTTTACTTATTTAAAGCATAATGTGCAAAGGACAAGTTATAAAGTTCATGATAAGTCAATATTTTAGTACACAGAAGAGAATCTTAGAGTGAACATATTTAATTAATGTTCAAAATGAATTAGAACCCCACAATGGTGTTCTGTTTGTTCCCGTAATCTCAGACGTATTTAACTAGTAGAAAGAGCTCAGTTTAAGGATGAAAAGCCTTTCAATGTTGAACCAGGTTCAACATGTTCAACATTAAAAGGCTTTTCTCCTCTCTTCCACGCATTTCCTTGTCACCGCACATTCTTGTCTCAGCAGATGGTCCCGCTAAGTTCCTCAAGCACTGAACTTGGTGTTCATCTTTGTCTCGTTCTCTCTCTTCACACCAGATTCAGGTATCACTCATTCTCTCAATTCTCCAGCCTGCTGTAGAGTCAGTTCTGACTCATAACAACACTATGTACAACACTGCCTGGTCCTGTACTTTCTTCGTAACTGTTGCTATGCCTGAGCCAATTGGTGCAGTCGCTGTGTGAATCTATCTTGTTGACATTCTTCTTTAACCTTCTACATTATCAAGTATCATGTTCTTCTTGAGAGACTCATGATGCCAAGTCCAGAACCTCACTATCCTCCCATCTAAGTTGTGTTTTTGTTGTGCATCCTCCAAAACAGAGTTGTTCATTTCCCTGACAGTCAACAGTCTTCACCAACATCATAATACAGCTTGTCAATGATTCTTCCGCTTCCCTCCTTAGCCATTGTCCAACTTTCACCTGCATATGAGGCAATTGAGAATGTCATAGTTTGGATGGGTGCACCTTTTCCCTCAAAGTAACACCTTTGCCACATAGGGACAGCAATTACACTCATAGGCAAATGTATGCTCATGCCAAACCTGTACATGAATATGCATAGCACCTGTACTTATAATAACAAAATACTGTCAACAACTCACATAAACTTCAATGGATTAATAGTTAAAGTCAAACAATTGAATACTGCTCAGTAATAAAAAGGAATGAACTATTAATACATATAGTAACTTGAATATTGTTATTGTTAAGTGCCATCAAGTCAATTCCAATTCATTGCTACCCGGTATAGGGTTTCTGAGGAGTGGCTGGTGGGTTTGAACCACAGGCCTTGCATTTCAAACTGACCTTGTGACCTAGTGCTTCAGTAAAAAAAGTCTCAATCTCAATTTTTTTATACTGTATGTTTCCATTTAAGTGTGTTGTTGTTGTTAATTGCCTTCAAATTGGTTCCAATTCATATCAACTCTGCATAGGGTTTCCGAGGAATGGCTGGTGAATTTGAGCCACCGAACTTGCAGTTCAAACATAGGTGCAAGAGGTCCTGGTGTGGTGCTGTGAGTTAATGTGTTAAACTGCAATACTGCAAGGTC